>NC_142193.1:29305000-29605000 GCF_026936395.1 Plectropomus leopardus
TTGTTTAAACAAAAGTGGAAAGGAAACTCTCCGGACTGACTCACGTCTTCAGTCTTGCTGTCCTGCTCGTGGAGCGCTTTCTGGAGCTCCTCAATCTGAGAACGCAGCTCTGAGATCTGCTGCTGGTTCAATCTGGGAAACAAACAAGGACACGAAGGAGGGTTAGAAACATACAGAGCGAAAAAAAGATACAGGAAACAGAGAAAAAAGTTAAAGGGCCATTGAGGAGAGCGTAACAAACAAACGGGAAGTCAACGGTGAAGATGAAACACGAGGTCAGTAAGTTGATACTGTGGGTGGAAGATGTATGCAAAGTATCCTGTGGATCTGTGTTCATCTGCTGCAGGCGGTGTTCAGCTAATCCCCCGAGTGTGCCGCCTGGCCATTCACCGCTCTGCTCTCTACTGAGCATGCTCGCTCCACTCCTCTCCTCCTGTTACTGTTGCTGAGGATGCTTCCCACACCCTGGGCCTGGTGTTGCATGGACACACACACACACGCACGCACGCACGCAGTCCACCCACATGTCCACATGCCCACAGGCATGTAAACACACACACACACACACACGCACACACACACACACACACACACACACACACACACACACACACACACACACACACACACACACACACACACACACACACACACACACACACACACACAGAGTGAAGGGACAATCTGGCTTTCTGCTGTCTGTCCTCCAGCCCAGCCCACACAACTCCTCTGAGCACACAGTCCAGAGGGTGAGTTGACATTTAGGCAGATATCACTCCTACCATCAGCCAAACAAGCAGCTCAATGTCCAGGAACACACAATATGGTGGCCGAGAACGGGAACAATTACTTAACAAGAACTTGGACTGCAAATTAAGTACGCACACAATGACACACACACCCCTAGCTCAGGTTCTCACCCAGACCAAATAAAAGTCATTCAAGCACTTATTTTCTCCAAACTTGAATATTGCAGCTCCCTCCTCTCTGGCACCGATCAGAAATCACTTTCCCGCCTTCAACTAGTTCAAAAAGCAGCGGCTCGGCTTCTCGCTGGTTTTTACAGACGACATTCGATCATCCCAATCCTGGCTTCGATTAATTAGTTTGTTTTAGAAATTATTTAAAAGATTTTACTGATGACTTTTAAAGCTCACCTGGGTCTGGCCCAAAGCTACGAAAGAGAAATGTAGACCCCTTATGAGCCAGTTCGCAGCCTCAGATCCTCGGGTGGAGCTCTGGTTATCTTTAAGTCGAGGCTTCAAACTAAAGGTGATTGTGTTTTTGCTTTGGAACAACCTGCCTGAAGAGATAAGGCTCGCAGTGACTTAAATCACTTTTCGAAACCCATTTTTATAGACTTTGCTTTTATATTTTGTCGTCTTTTTATTTATTTTTTCTCATTTTATCTTTTTAATTTATATTTCATTTCCTTTTATTTGTGGTTTTATCGCTTCTGTTGTTGTTTTGGTCTAATTCTTTGTGTTGTTTTATATTGTCATTATGTGTCCTTCATCTTGCATTATGTATCCTCTGGTTTTAACTTTATTTTAACTCTTTCTTCATTTCGTCTTGCTTGTGTTCAATAGGACTGTTAGTCGTATCACCGTCTGCGTATCCCATTTCCGCTTTGCTTTGGTTGTCAAAGCGCTTTGTTAACTCTTTTTTTAAAGGTGCTATATAAATGAGGTTATTATTATTACCTGTTTTGAGTCTCCAGGCTGTTCTTGCTGCGCTGAGCCTCCTCCAGCTCGGCCTGCACCTCCACGAGTTTCTGCCTGTAGCTCTCCTCCTGGACACACAGCATCTTGTTTTCACTCTGCAGACGCACCACCGTCTCCCTGTCAGAGAACGAGGACAATCAGAGGAGAAGGGGGGGAGGACAGATGAAATGTGTCAGAGAGTGGCAGAGGCGAAAGGTCTGTCAGATGGACCGCGCCTTTTATTCACCAACGCCGCGGCCAAATGTGCAGCGGCACCATGTGTCGCCATCTCAGGGGCCAACTGCGCCTCAGAATATGGAGGATGGATATAGAGACGGAGTGGGCTGCTGATAGTGACACCAGTGCACGTGTGTGGAAAGAAAATCTCAACTGTTGGCGTTCATGTTCACACGGACCCTTAAACCACAGATGCAGAACAACAGACGTACTTGAGCTCAGTGGGCATGATCTCCGCGGCGAGGTTTCCCACTGTGACATCACCGTCACACATGCCTCCTGCAGCACGGGAGGACAGACACAGACAGCGAGTGTCAGCGAGTATTTTACTTTGTTTAAATTAACAGATCATTTTGCAAAAGATCCAAGTTAAAAATAGTTTTAATGATGAGCCACTGATGAACACTGCTTCAAACGTGGTGTTCCTCTAACAGCATGTTAAAGTAAAATGTTTTCTACTGCAAGATGAACTTTGATTATTTTACCATCTTCAGTTTTTGTTTCTGAATTGACTCACCAGATCCACTGAGACACCTCTGTTGGACTTGCGCACACCTGAGCTCGTCGTTTGTCTCCCGCAGTGTGTCTCTCTCCGAGATGAGACGCTAAAGAACGAAGCACAACGTAACAAAAACTTAAATTCGGACTGCTTTAGTGAGTATGTTTAAGAGTTGTCAATCAATGTCCTGATTATTTTCTCATTTCATTGATTAGTAGTTTGGTAGATGACGTCCTCAAATGTCTTGTTTAGTCCACAACCCAAAGACATTCAGTTTACATTTAGAAGCTGGAGATTTTGTTTTTCCTAAAAAAAAAATTACTCTAAAATTATTTGCCAAATAATTTAATAGTTGACAACTAATCGATAAGAGTGCAGCTTTATTTGTGAGGTAAGGAAAAAGAAAGCTAGGCACATTGATAGTTTTGCGTTTAAAGTTCATACCACATAACCACGACGTCCACGGTTTGATTCATGGATACAGGGCAGAGTCTCTTTATATACGGCTAAAATGCCGAAATTACCTTAAAAAAAATACGGCATTTAAAAAAAAAAAAAAAAAGTAATGCTCCATTAGGTTTTGTTGGACCAGTTATGGTACACACATGAGAAATAACTTTATGTCATTTTATTTTACTGATACTAACAGCAGAAATCAGATGGGCATTACTGCGTGAGCCTAAAACCCCACAGAGTTACGAGTTTCTTCAGACTCACGCTGGAAGTTGTACAAGTAAATGTACACTTCATGTCGGTACAGTATGTATTCCTTAATTACTCCCACGTGTCAGCGAGGACATTAATCACTCCTGTCAGATTGCAGAAGGTGTTAGAATTGACACAGGACGTGGGAGTCCACTGAAGAATAGTACGATATTTGCCTGGCAACAATTCCTCCTGCGGGGATGTTCGTCCTTTAATTATCACAACAAATGCTGAACCACACCGGACTGCCAGCACTGAAATAAAGACAATATACAGGGTTCATACACATTTTTAACAATACATTTCCATGAGTTTTCTATGACTTTGAGGCCGACTTTTAAAGACCGTACATTCTCCTACTATTTAACAGCTTTTTAAATATATATTAATATATTATTTACAAAAATAATGACATGAACGGGATTAAAAATTAGTATGGTTTTTATTTTGGCTTTAGGGGACGGGCATACAACTTGGAATGGCTGTATTTTGTATTTATTTATTTTTTAATTTTGGGCCTGTTTTTGGTCATTTTTAAGAAGAAAATTTTGACTTTTTATTTCTTTAAATTTCTTTTGGTGATTTTCAAACAATAGATTTGGGTGATTTTTTTTTTAACAAATTCTTGGCGATTTTTTTAAGAAAACATTTTTTTGTCTTTGCTTTTATTTTTGTGGAAAAAACGTGGCAATATTTTTCTCTAATTTTGAGTGATTTAAGATTTTTTTAAAAGTTGGCTTTCTTTGAAAAAATGGGCGGCAATTTTAAAAGAAAAAATTTGAAAGGTTTTGATAATTTCTTTTTCTTTAAAAAAATTTGATGATTTTTGTGAATCACAGCCAGGAACAATAAAAACAGACATTAAGGTTGAATTTTAGAGATGGTCCTTATGTGTTATTATTTAGACTTGTGACGCAAAATTCTTTGATTTTCCATGTTTTTTTACAACCGTATGAACCCTGTATATGTTACTGCATGCTGTTACGTTTAGGTGTGTGACCCTGATATCAGACAGATGCTCTGTGCTGATAAAACAGCTCAGTAAAAGCTTTCTGTAAGTGTTCATTCTTTCCCCACCACAGCTGAACTTTTATTCTGAAAATATTCACCAACTCACTTCTTTCTCCTTCAGCTGTGCGTCATACTTGTCGTGAAGGTTCTTGTACTCAAACTGCCATTTCTCAGCTTTCATGGCCTCTGCTGAGTGCTTGGTGTGAAGCTCATGAGCCTGCAAGTCAGAGAGCATAGCAACAGTCTGCGTTGGCAAGAGCTCCCTATAAAAACTGCAAGGTTTTCCAAACACGTGCACACACCAGACTGTGTTTAACATCGCTTGGACGTCAACACAGGAATAAGTATCACTCCCTCCTCCTTTCAGCCCACAGCTTGCCTGTCTCTTGTAGGTGTCCAGCTGACTGCGGACAGCGTTGGCCCTGCGCAGCTCCTCCTCCAGCTCGCAGGTGCGCTGCATGTACACGGTGTTGCGCTCCTCCAGGAGGCGCACCTGTCTGCGCAGGTCCCCCAGATCCTCCAGCTTCCTCTTGTACGTCTCCACCAGAGCTTCGAGCTGGTTCACCCGGTCAGACGAGTGCCTGAGGGGGAGGAGAGGACAGTGTGGGAGGAGGCGTTAAGTACCAGCACAGAAATACGACTTGGAGTTAAGTACACATCCACACGGATGTATTGTGTTTAACTACGAAAATCAACAACTCTGACGCAAGCCAGTGTCAATGCATGAAATTCATATTATCAACACAGATGTCAGAGAGGAGCTGAATGGACGTCTGTGTGTGGGCAGTGTGGGAGTTGTTTCTGAGAGTGTAAATTGATAATAGATGAACTACTGCTTAAAGGAGAAGGCTGCTGTCGTTCTGCATTTTTTAATCCCCTGAAAAGATCAAAACAACAATGTGTCACTTTGTCTCTCAGTACTTTTCTACTTCTTTCTTTCCATTAGTGAGTATTTACATTGTACAGCTATGTGAGACTGATATAAATAAAGTGCTGCACAAGGCCATGGTAATAAAAGAACATTGTGTCCAGTTCAACAGTGCTCACTGATCTGTTTTTATAGTTTCCATCTCACAGTAGGTTTTGCAGGGTTTAAAACATATTTTCCTATTTCATAATTCAAGAATTTTCCAGACTCAAATTTCCAGACTTCTCTGTCCTCTCAGTTTATTTTTAGAAGCTCTGATTTTTTTATTTATAAAGCAGAAAGAGGGCAATAGACTGGAAACAAAAACATTTTTCCATTTTTTCTTTTTCTCGAACTTCAGACCTGAAAATTACTAAAATTAAATTTTCCATACTGCAAAGAATTCTGGGTTTGGCTGCAGAGACAGTATTTGTTAAAGGGATCAATTCGTGGTTGGTTTTGGTCTTTCTATGATATTTGTTTACAGTAATAAAAATGAAGAATATCACCACACAAGAGATTCGCTGCCAGACAACACGGCACTATAGTGACCTTTTTCAGTATAGGAGTGGTTATTTAACCCTCAGGACCCACTTTAATATTACATGCAGACACACACACACATACACACACACACACACACACACACACACACACACACACACACACACACACACACACACACACACACACACATATCGCTCTGTGCACAAATAGCACTTTTCAAAATCAAGCTTCAAAAAATAACATACATTAACATAATTTTCTACTTTCACTTCAGTTTATTTTTTAACCAACATCAGTCCTGATCAAAAATTTCAAATATTCATTAATTTTTCAAATTTTTAACCCTTTAAATGCCAGGCTTTTGTCACGATGACACTATGTTTTAAGATGAAGAAACACACAAAAAAAGAATTATTTTCAATATAATACATGTTAAGTAGATTTTTTTTGATGATCACAGTCTGGGATATGTCAATGTTTTGCAGCAACATTAATGGGATAGTGCACGAAGTGGAAATAGCATGTAATTTCTCCACATGCTAAACACAGTAAAAATGACACCATGAAGTTGAAAATAGTAAAAATGAAAAATTCCAAGGCAAAAGCCCAGAATGACACCCAGAAATAATATAATGCATGTTTTTATGCTTTGATGGCTGTGGTATCAAAAACTGCAGTTTGAACGGGTTTCCACAGTGTATTTTTGAGACTTATTGTAGGAGCTGAACTGAGAATTCTAAGATTAAACAAAAATACACAGTCTTTCCAAAATGTATGCCATATGCATGAACACAGCCAAGAATTATCACGCAATGAAGAATGAAAAGATGCACCTTAAAGTCCGTAAGGGTTTAAGTTATATAACAAACAATAAGTTGTCTTATTTACCACAAAAGGTGACCAATTATTACCCCAACAATAATTATCAGCTAATATTTATAAGACATTTCACAAATCTCTGCAGTGTTGATTCTGAATGAACTGCATTAATGTATTGAGTCTTCCCTAGTTTGAGATTACACAATGCTCTGCTGGAAAGCTACAAAGCAGAGAACACAAACCCTCAGTGTCCACGTGACTCAGCACCCACCAAGCGTGACTTTCTGCAGTTTGGCTCAGTACAAACGTAGGTTAGCTCGTGAGAAGGCCTGCTCTGTTTTTCACGACAAAAACAACTTGACTGGGTGGGATTTTGTAGGAATAACAGCACTGGTCTTACCTGAGGATGTCCATCTCGTCTTTGAGGGCCTGGGCCTCCTGCGCCAGGCTGGTCAGCTCCTCGTTACGCTGCTGCAGGTCGGTCACCTCGCGCTCCAGAATCTCTCCCCGCACACGCATGTCGTCTCTGCTGTTCTCCAGTCTGAGAGATGTATGATAGCAGAGCAGTGGTTTGTGTAGCTGAGCAAACTGAATCAGCTCATTGTGAGATACTAAAAAGAGCAATGTGACTCAGCAGCAGTTTCTGATTTACATTTGTACACATTTATAGCGTATGGATATTGAATTTTTACAAAATCTCTAGCTACATTTTCTAAAATATATTGCGTTAATGTCAAAATGTCTACTATGTAAAGGCCTGATTAAAAAAACCAGACAGTCTCTCTCTAAAGCTCTCAGGCTACGTTCACATTAGACCCCAGTGTGGCCCAAATCTGATTTTGTTTTGCTCTCATGTGACACATATTTGATTTTTTTCAGAGTTGTGTGAACACAGAAATCTTTTTTTTCCAATAAGATCTGAGCCACTTTCCTATGTCGTCCTACATGCGATACATGCATACAGGCCATGTGACCGCTGTTAGAGCAGTCATAACAGTGTGGATTAGATTACATTAGATTTAAACTTTATTACTCCAGAAGTTAATTAAAGGGCCAAGCAGCTAACAGAAAAAAAGTCAATAACACAAGACACTAAAAACAACAAAAAGATTTTTAAAAACTCAAGTGAAGAAAACACTAGCACTCCATGATTGTGACCCCATCACTCCTGATTCCTCACCTGGCCACGCCCACACCTCCCTCTCAGGGTTTCCCATACATTTGTTTATTTGTCACAGCCCACCCTAATTAAAACATCATCATTTTCACTTTTTTGAAGCTGGTCCGCTCATTAGGAGCCCTATTGAGATATATATATATATACTCTTTGGTTATGCAATGCACCTCTCGGAGCACAGAGCGTACTCTGGGCACAGATGGAGCAGCAGAGCATCAGCCACATTAAAGGGGAGCTTCACTTTTCATTCTGCTGTGTCTAAAAATTTGTATTCACTCGCAGCAGCTACTCCTCTCATCCATTCATCTGCTCCGAACTGATAGACAGATCAATTATCCGCCCAGCAAGTCGAAAACCGCTGCTTAGAAAAAAAGAACTCATGGAGAGCTCCACCTACAAGGTAGATTTATTAGTCATTTTTTAAAGTTTAGTTTATTTTAAAAAATGAAATTAAAATTTGCCTTTAAATCCTGCTACATCTTTTGGAGTCGAAGGAGGAGTCGCTGCGCTGTGTTCGCTGACCCAGAAAAGTTTAGAGAGGGGACAAAGTATAATATGAAGGAACACATGCATTTATAAGAAGAAAAAAAAACAGTGGGACATACTGTAGAATTAGTGACCGAAAGCCCATTATCCCAAAAACAAACAGGGCATTTCTCAGAAAACACACTACACACTCTCCCATACAGAAGCACGTGGCTAACTATCAGCCTAGGCAGAATGATTGGAATTGGGGAAATAATTTTAATTGTGCATGTAGTCCTGTAATATAAATGTAGCTTCACTCCTTGTGTTTGTACCTGTAGTTCTCCTCCTGAAGCTGCTCCATCTGACTCTGCAGCAGCAGCAGCTTCTTGCCGGTGATGGCCGTGGTGGAGGCGTCCAGGGAGTCGCTGCGGCTCAGTTTCTCCCTCAGGGAGCGCGTCTCTGCCTGCAGGGTCGACTTCTCCTCCAGAGCCACCGACAGCTGTACCAGAAGAGAGACACGGAGGACAGAGATTGTAAAAATGTGAGTAAAGACCGGGACATTAGATAATGAACAGAGAGAGAGAACACAAAGTGAGAAATGTACAGCTGTATAAAAGGAGAGAAGATCAAGAACGCTGCAAAGAGCAAGTGACATCTTTTTGTAAATAAACATGACAAAGCCACAGTACTCGCACATAACAGATTCACAGAAGAAACACAGATACACAGCGCCAAACTCACTGCTTTTCATGCTTCGAGGACCTCGAAAACATGCTCTGCTCTCATTTCACATGCTCAGTCGACAAAAGCTAGTTAGTCAGCTGGTTCGCAATGGTCTCAGGCAGATGAAACTTTCTCAATAGCGATGTTGTTAGCATTACGCTCAGGGGTCAAAACCAGACTCGCATGGTATAAATAGATGAATATGCACAGAAACATTAACCCTTTGAAACCCGAGCAAATTGGTTTGATTTCTTTGAAAAACACGGGGAGAAGACAACAAGCAACTTAACAAGACGTGGTCCAAAAATGAGCAAAAAATTGGAAAAAAAATCCAATAAAATAACCTAAGAATTTTATAATAATTCTCCCCTTTTTTGGAAACACTTTTTTAGGTCATTTTCTTGTCACCTTTTACTAAATTTGTGGGACATTTCTTTCCAAGTTGGTTATTTACTTTCCCCCCATGTTTTAGAGCGAAATTAAACCCATCTGCTTAGTTTTCAAAGGGCTAGACAGTTTGTGAAAGACCTCTGAACGAGGCACAAGAGAACTGATGTCGATCCAGGTTTCAAAGGGTTAATAACATTGGTTATACTGTTATAGTTCGGGGGGAGAAATGTTCTGATTTCAGGCCAATGAAGTTGAAGTGTTTGTGTTTGAGTTACGGTTAGACAAGCTGGCATTCCAGTATTACAAAGGGGAGTGTTTACTTACCTGCTAGACATCTCTCCAGTTTGAACACAGCAAAACCCTACACTGAACTTTAAGGACAGATTGCATGCTTTAGCACAGGGCCAGTAACAGTAAATAGCTTTCAAAACAACACAAATGACTAATCCCTAACGCGTGGGCTAAGTAAGTAAACAAACAGGTGGGCTGAGAGCAGTACAAATTATTGTTGGCTACAGCTCCATCCCAAGGCAATGTGTCAGTTTTTATCTTGATGTTACGCAACTATTGACTAGAATTTATCTTTAAAATACACAAAATTAGTCCCCTCGCAGTCAGCGGTGCAAAAACAAGCCATGGGAACACAAACAAAGTCTCCAAGCAGGCTAATCAATAAGGGCCAAAAGCTGCAGGCGCACACATTCAAAACCATGCTGCAACCACAGAGCAGATAAAATAGGCCTCAAAGGATCTGAAAGTGAGACATAAAGTTTAAATAGTTTTATATTACTCCAAAACTACAAAATAGTTTGCCTTTTGAGATGACATAAACAGCTCTTTTGGACAAAGGGAAGATAAAGCAAACCCAAGCACCAGTAAGTCAATTTAAAGTCACAATGATTTTTCATGAAACCAAACTCTGCTTTTGACCGAGTTCCCAAGAACTGCACCACACTTTGAAGCCAATTAGACATTTGGGTAAGCAACATTGGGCCCTAAGAGTTTAAGCTGCAAAACACGGGACGGCTTTTGTTTTGAGGCAATAAAAGGAAATGAAAAGTAGTTGTCACAGAGGTTGGCGCTGAGAATGACAACAGACATTCTGGTTTTGGCAGGCAACAGGCTGCACACAACTTTTCAGCAAGGTCACCAACTTTACTTCACCATGCTGCTGGAAAACTACAGCATGAACTCAAAGTATGATGACCAAGGCCAACTGACCCATCACGAAGCCCTGCCCTCAAATGCCACGAGCCAATTGCATTTCGTGCAGCTACACGATGCACTCTGACATCCTGCTCGTAGACCTCCACTGAAAAGCATCAGGAATTCAGATTTCCCTGCAGTTTTATTTAAATTTATGCTGTTGTAACTTTAAAAAAATGTTCAGAGTTGTGCATGGGGTAAACGCAACACTGATACGAGGTATCCTGCAAGGCTCGAGAATGGAGTGTATTTTATCCGGCTCCCAAAACCTCAAATAAACAGAGCAAAGTGTCTCCTCTGGATTAAACTGTATGGCACTTAAAGAAGATAAACAAATCAGGTTGTCTCCCTCTCTTTCTCTTTCCTTTTTGTCATTATTGTAATTTAATTGTTATTTACAACATCTATTGCACATCTGTCCGTCCTCTTCCTGAGGTTTCTATCATTTTTCCATCACAGGGTTTTTTGGGGAGTTTTTCCTTAGACGATGTGAGGCTCTAAAGGCAGAGGGATGTATAATGCTGTAAAACCCTCTGAGGCAAACTATGTTTTGTGATAATGGGCTTAATAATTAAAATTGACTACATTTGTTCATAGGTAAGGCAACATAGTGCTAGCAAAGTTTGCTGCAAAGTCACAAATATGTGTAACATTGTATATTATATCGGCAGCATCATGTATAACGTCACCTTACAGCAAACGTTGCAAGGTAAAGTTAGCTTAAGTTGGGTAACAGCTGCTAACGTTGTGGCCAACTTCAGCTTCGTAACGTTAGCTCATCATGTGATGTGTTCAGCTCAGTCGCAGTATTTTTGTTCTTTAACAGTCGGACATCAGTCACTCAACTGAAAACCAATAACTTAGCTGTAACTTTGCAAGGAAAGCAAAGTCTAACGCTAACACCACGGCAGGGTGAAGACACTTTTGATGGCCTCTGAGTGAAATAAGGAGCTTCTGTCCCCAAAAGTTCTGTATAGCATTTTTGGATATATTGTTTAAGCAGCACACTGACTGATCGTCTGAGTGAGCTACGGGGGCGAAGATTAGCGATAGCTCAATTATCGACTGATTTCTTTATGAAACTATTGTCAGTTTGTTTGGCTGCACTGTAAACAGACTCACCAAGAGTGTTTGCTGCCCCTAAAATTCTGCGTCCTGCTGTAATATTAAGCACATGATGTTGTCACCAGTAACCTCAGGTGTTGCCAAATCAAACAGGATTAAAATCTTCAACTTTAAAGTCTCGGAAAATGTTTGCCAAATAAATCTTTGACACCATTTGGTGAACCAACCTGATGTTCCAGGTCTCGACAGCGCTGGCTCAGGTCCTCCTTCTCGTCCACCTCCTCACTTAGAAAATAATACTTTCTGGACTGCAAACAAAAAGCAAGAAGACAGAGGAGATGTTATACTAGTCTCAGTAGGAGGGAGAAAACATTTCTAAAAGGGCGGGGGAAAACACAAAAGAAGGATGTAACAGATCCACTGAGTGAAGAATAAGAGGGAATCAAAGTGGTTTCACCTGGTAGTCAAAGTCCCCATAGGTCTCCGGGCTTCCTGGTTCTGATGACGGCTCCTTTGATAACAGCTGAAAGGAAGTAAAGTTAATAAAAAGCACACATTTTTGTCCTAAATACCTGTTCCCAAAAGCTGTTTTATTGGGTTTTCTGAATAACTTTGTTCGGTAAATCTCGTCCATGTTTATTTTTCCCCGATTTATCATTTTCCAAGCCACACTGAAGCCAATAAACATTTAACATATTCTTGAAATATCTCAGAGTAGGTTTTTGGGCCTCTGTTCAGTCTCACGCTTATCCGGATTTCTTTTAATGTGAATTAACCGTGACTAAGAGCTGGGATTAATGCAAAGTAGAGAGAGAACCAAGAGGATAAGCGAGAGGCTCACTCACCTCCTGAATGGCTGTCATCACAACGTGCTGGACAGATTCCTCAAGTGTCATTATCTGCTGGATTTGCTCTGCGTTTAGGAGAAGACAACAGAGAGCCGTGAAGATTCAGCCAAACGCAGATTAACACAAATACTCTCGAAAAAACAAACAAGCGCTGCATCTGTCTGCAGAGAGCCAGCTCTCACCAAGCTTTAAGTCACAAATGATTTGTTTTTCCTCTGAATTGTAACTTGTAAAATGGTTAAAATGGTCTTTAGTGCAGGGAGAAAACTATGTGTCAGTGTAAGTTATCACGATCGGGTTACGTATGATATAAAGCAAGAGCCATGTGATTTGACTTTGACTTAATCCTGTGTGTTATTTTCACAGATGGCTGCATCTACTTGTTTTTCATCTTTTTTTATCCTTTTACTGCTCACACTTTACAATGGATGTACCCAAATCTGAAAACCGTCTTTGGAAAAGCACAGATAATACACCGGAAACAGATTTTTATACCACCAAAAGTTGCTCATTGTTATCCAGGAAAAAAACCATGACATGTTTGTCTCTCTTGTTCATTTAAATTGATTAATATCATTGTGGATGGCCACAAAGTGCCACACAAAGTCATTCCTGCAGCCATCAAACTTTACAACTCAACAGACTGGCACTTAGACTTAATACACACATCTACAATTAAAATTCCATAATTTATTGATTATACTTCAAATGTGCAACAGTTGCAATAATTCTTTAAATCACTGTTTTAACGGAAATATATAGGTGCAATATTTCAATCACAGCATTTCTCTGTGAAATTATTCAAATGTGCAATATTTTTCCAACTCGTGAATGAAGGCTATATTTAACATATTATATAAATTCGTATTGATATTCTTACTCAGGCATATCTCTGTTGATCGTTGTAGCATTGCACACATATTAATATTTTTATATTCTGAACTTACTAGTTTTACACAGTGCATATTATACATACTTTATTTTAAAAATATTTAAATATAATATTAACATGTATTATTGCTATTACTGCATTTGTGTTTTTATATTTATATATTTATATACTTGTGCTGGTACTTATTTGTACTTGCGATAATTCTCTGTGCTTGCCATCACAGCTAACTGTAGGTAAGAAAACACAGCATTTGTGGATTTATCATGACTGAGTATAAACCACAAACACTTCCGGTCGTCTATTCTAATACAGATACAAAGACTAACATTTTTTTGGCTGATACAGAGACAGACAATGATGTCTTTGTACACTTTTACCTTGTTTCTTCTCACAGCTGACGGCACAGCCCAGTACGAGCTGTACCAGCTTGCCCAGTTCGGTGACATCACCCATCTCTCCTATTAGGTTCACATCTGGCAAATGCTCATCTGACACCTGGTGACCGAGCACCTGTTCAGGCACGGGGAGGTGAGACATTGGAAATGAACCTTGAGTGAACTTACAATGGTACTGAAAGTGTTAAGAATAGTAAACAATAAAAGTCTCCTTACGTCATGATAATATTCCAGCATGCTTTTAAGGATCTTTTTCAAGTTGCTGACCTGAAAGAATAAAATTAATTAGAGTTAAAATCTACTTTAAATCAGGGAAAATTAAAAAAAAAAAAAAAAAAAAGACTGGACATGTTGGTTCATTTAAAAGATGCTGCAGGGTATTCTGTCATATCCTGCTGTTTCACAAATTACCTTAAGGCGCCAGTTGGCCCCGCTCTCCTCCTTGATCCTGCCTAGCCACGTCTCATTAAACCAAGAAGGGTCTCTGTTAATGAGAGCACAAGAAAACTCCAGTGAGGACAAAGAGGACAAATCTCTGAGCATCAAGATTCACAGACGGCTGCGGGCGATGAGGCCCCGTGCTTCTGTTCTGCTCAGCACGCTGACATTTGAGCAGAGCAGTCGCGTCACTTGTGGGAATATGAATATATGTGGATGTGAAATAACTCAAGAAGCGGTTGAGCTTCGGGTTTTAAGTTAAAGTCCCCCTCCGGACACCTTTGATTCTTAGGGACTGTGGCACATTTTACGCACTTTTCATTCTTCATTATTTGATAATTTGGGCTGTGTTCATGTATATGGCATACATTTTGGCAAGATTATGTATTTTTGTTTAATCTTGGAATTTGCAGCTCAGCTCCTACAACAAGTCTAAAATAAATAAAATGTTTACATTCAAACTGTTAAGTGCAAAAAATGCACCATTAAAACACATTTGGCATATGAGGAAAATACATGCTTTTTCCACTAGATTATTGAAAATAATTTAATTTGCTTATTTCTTTTCATTTAAAAAAAAACACCTGGCATTTAAAAAGGTTAAAATTCTGAAAATGTATGAATATTTGATATTTATGATTAGGACGGATGTTAGTAAAAAAATATTAATATTATTCTTTTTTTTTTTAAAATCTTGATTTTGAAAAAGCGCATCTTGTGTGCAGAGCGATACGTGTGTGTGTAATATTACAACAGGTCTAAAGGGTTAAAGTAGGTTAAATAATACTACATCTAAAATTAAGTTTAATGTGGTTTTCCAACATTATAGTTAAGATAATCTACTCCTCTCCCTCATTCTCCCTTGTCGCTCAGATGAATGACTAGTAGAGGTTTCAGAATGGTAAATATATTTAGCATCTCTTATTTGTTTATGTTGTTTAATAGCTTGTTAGCTTGTAGGCTAATACAGAAACACTAACACAGCACTAATTGTTGTGAAAGAAACAATAATATCTGCCATGATTGGGTTTTTGATAGACAGTGGAATCCAAAAACTGCACACTCTACCATTATTGCTATCAAACCGCTCGATATGCTAATGTCAGCTCTGCTCTCTGTACCGATACGTCCGCTTTGTGCTGGAGGTTTCAGGCTTCTTTGATGGTGTTGAGTCAATTTATGTTTTCTGTCTTAGACATCAATTAACATTTATAAACGTGACGTATCCAATCTATCTAACCCGGCATATGTTTGATTCTCAGATTTTAGAGAAGTCCGAAGACATGCCTCCTTCAGTTAATCATCTTTCTATAGACAAACTTTGCACAGATACAAAGTCAACCTCTGACATTTCAGGTGACATAAAAAGATAAACACATTTTTTGAAGAAGAGGGGGACTTTAAAGTGACATTAAAGTCAAAAGAACACAAACCACAACCTACAAAAGGTCATCAGGCAAATAAATTTAAAAAAAAGCTGACCTCACAAATCTAGACTGCTTGCTTTAAAGGGTCTAAATTTTGCATAGATAAAGGCTTTGTGCAATTCAAAGGGCAATTCAGTGCAAACCACACAGATAAGCAAATCTCTGCACGAAGGCTCTGAATGAATTCCTGGCAGCCATCACCTCTGAGTTCATGTTGTACATTCAGATAATCAAATCAACAAAACAACTATAAATACTGACTTCAGCTACTTTTCACATCGTTCGTGTCCCTTACATTCTGTGCAGGACGTGTGCAATGGCCACTCCACTTGTTAGGTCCTGCTTGCTGTTGCATGATGGCACCTGAAATGTCTGTAACTGAAAATGAAGACAAAAAAATGCATTTTAGTAGCGTTATGTATTTGATGCACAGTCGTATTTTATTAAACTTTTGTCCCAAAGCAAAAACTGACAGTGGTGGAGGAAGTATTTAGATTTAATTAAGTAATATCACACTGTAAAAATACTAGGTTACCAGTAAGAGCTCTGCATTGAAAAGGTAAAAGTATGTGGGTACAATCTAGAAAGTGAATTCAAGTATCAAAAGTACTCAATGCAGGAAAGTTTAATTAAAATGAATAAATACAAATAACTAAACTTATTAAAAGGAAAAACACCTAGTCCTCATATTTGAGAGGCTAGAACCATAAAATGTCTTAAACAGTTAAAATAATTGCCAATTAATTTTCTAATCTATCACCTAATTATATATTTCCATATGGTTCATGCACAAAACTTATGAAAAAAGTTGTGACATAATAAGAGTGGAGTAAAAAGTAAGATACTTTTGTCTGAAGTGTAGTGGAGTATAAGTATAAAGTGGCACAAGGTTAAAATGCTCAAGTAAAGTAGAAGTACCTCAAATTTGAACTTATTTACTTTATTAAATGTACTTAGTTACATTGCACCACTGAAAACTGACAGAAACATACATTTTGATGAATGTTTAAGGATTAATCTGTTGATGTTTGTAAAAAACCTCCACGGGCATAAACCCATTATGGCTGCTGTTGTAAATAATAACTGTATATCTTTGGGCACATATTTTTGAACAGCTTTAACGATACTTTAAGTGACTTGGTACCTGCAGTAAAAAAAACACTATTTCTAAATTGTAAAGTAGTGCTGTTTAATAACAGGGATTTTGTTTCTTCTTTACAATACTTTAATTACAGATACTGAGCAGTTACTGGGATTGCAGCCATACTTAACAAGCTATTTTAGTCCTACACTTGTATTTGTGTGGGAAAAGTGCCAGACAGGTGGATTTTCCCTGCTCTTGAGGAGTTACTGTAATGAATAACCTCACATTAGTTTGTCAGCTCACAATAAACTACCTTTTTATCCCGGCATTTAACTTTTCTGAGACAGTCTGTAACAGAAAACATGAGAAAAAAAGTTTGTAAATTGGCAAGAAATGTCCCACAAATTGTGAGAAATTGGCAGGGAGTAGGATACAAAATCTCTCAATCTACTAATTTTATTTCTATAAATTTGTGCAATAAAAGATAGGAGAAAATGTTCATTTAGCTATATTTGCTATTTTAACAGGTGGGTTTTCCCTGCTCTTGAGGAGCTACTGAATAACCTCATATTAGTTTGTCAGCTCACACTAAACTATGTTTTCTCTGAGTCAGTTTGTAACAGAAAACATGGGGGAAAGGGTTGGTAAACTGGCAAGAAATATCCCACAGATCGCACAAAATTGGCAAGAAATTTTAATTAAAATATCTCTAAATCTACTAATTTTATTTATATAATTGTGTTATATTTATATACTTGCTATTATAATTATGTATAAAAATTGTTACATAATTATTATTTTTTTCTTAAGCATTTTTAAGGTGATTTCCTTGGCCTTTTCAAAGCTTATTTTTATTTTTATTATTTTTTTTAGGTAATTTTCTTGACTTTTTTGGCTAATTTTCAGGTAATTTCCTTGTACTTTTGTTTTCTAATATTTGCGCTATTTTAACTAAAATTCTTCTCAAGTTTCCCATTGCCTCTTTTCAATGTTTTGCCAAGTGGCTCAGATTTCAAAGGGTTAAAAGTCAGATACTTAGCAGCTTTAGGGGATTGCAGCCACAGTAAGAAAGCTACTAACATTAGCCGGTGTCTTAGTTTCGTCCTACACTTGTGTGTGTGTGTGTGTGTGGAAAAGTGCCAAACAGGTGGATTTTCTCTGCTCTAGAGCAGTTACCATGTTGGATAACTTCACATTAGACTCTCAGCTTACACTGAACTGTGTGTTTTTTTTGGCAGCCCGCTTCGCTGAGTCAGTTTGTAACAGATAAGAAGCTAAAGGACACCAAACTTAGGTGTTTACCTAGCTATTTAGCTCAGCTAGCTAGCGACAGTTAGCTCCCAAACACGCAACTTTAGTATCTCCAAACTGCTTAAACGTTAAGTTAAGATACTTATCGCGTAACAGAAAACTTTAACGTGTGAAACTATCTCTCAGTTTTTCGTTAACAACACCTGCTGTCACCTGTTAGCCGGCAGTTAGCCTCGCTGCTAACAGCAAACTCACCCAGGTTAGCAGGGAGTCACACAGCTCGGCTTTGTCCAGGCTCATGGTGCTCTGAAGCCGCAGCAGCTCACACTCACAGACGGCAGATTTTGGCTTTCGAGACTTTTTTTTCCTTCCCCCGAAGTTTGTTGCTCACTGACTCCTTTCACTTTCCACGTCAGTCATTGTCCAGCCATGGCCTCCTGCTGCTCCTGCTGCTCCTGCTGCTCCTGCCAACCCCCCCTTCGCGTTTCACCTCCTGTTATCCACGCGAGCTTCCGTATTGAGAGCGTTCCCTTGGAAACGGATTATGTTGTGGGTCAGCTTGTCTGGTAAATAATAACAATGATGATAATAAAAAGTCTGATAATCTCTCATAATCATGTTAGCCTAATACTGGCGACCTAAAAAATACTTTAATTCATTTAATTTAATTTATTCTTTTTTTTCTTCTCAAAATCTAACTAGGGAAAGCTTAGGATGAAAAAACTTTTTTTTTAAAGTGTTCTGGACAAAATAGAGAGAGGATATAGTCAAACATGTGATAGATAAGGGAGTGTTTGTTATTTAGGAGGGGGAGGGGGCATGTTAAATAACTCTGACTGGGGAAAGACATGTTTTTAAATAAAAAAAATAATTTAAAATCACTCATGAAGAGCATTTATAATTCGATAATGAACATGATTTCCCTAATATTGACCAAAATAGCACCCCGAAGCAACCCAAAGCATGGCCGTAGCCATGGAGTCAACATTGGGGCGACCCATTTTTTTGTGGGGGTCTTTCCCCAGAAAGAAATTTAAAATTTGACAGCCAATTTAAACCCAATTTTTTTATTTTTAAAGTTTTATGCTTAAAAAGGCGTTTGCTAACGTGGCTAAATCGGATAACAGTGTTTGTCAGGGACGTTAGACGTCATCACTTCGGACACAGAAACTCATTAAACTCACTTGTCCACCTTTACAGCTTTACAGTCGCGCTTAAACTTGTAGATTTACGTGTTTATGATATTTTGCGATCATGTTTTTACAGCGTTTGTAGTTGTGACGTTTAAGTCGTGCGACCACAGTGTAGTTCGTATATAGTCTAACAATAGCATTTTGCTTCTGGCTTCATTTACGCTTCAAAAAACAAAAGTGGTGTTCATCTGTGAAGATTATCATGCTGAACAAAAGTATCACAAACTCTTTTTCACAGAGCTTATTTTTGGCGATAACCGAAAATCCCATTCAAATATCCCGCAAGGTTTTTGACAAGAGAACCAGTGTGATGCTAACTTCCTGAGTCCAAGTTGACATTTGTGCCAAATTTGAGGAAATTCCCTTAAAGCCTTTTTGATATGTCGCCTTTAGGAGAATGAAACTGATGCAAGGTCATGGTGACTTTGACCTTTGAGCACCAAAATCTAATTAGTTCATGACTGAGTCCAGTAAATGTTTGTGCCAAATCTGAAAAAAAAAAAATCCCCTAAGGCGTTCTTTAGATATTCATGAGTATGAGACAGATGAGGTCACAATGACCTTGACCTTTGACCTATGACCACCAAACTCTAAGCAGTTCATCCTTAACTTAAAGTGGAAGGTTGTGCCAAATCTGACAAAAAACTGCCTCCAGGCGTTTCAGGGACATCGTGTTCCTGAGAAAGTGACGGACAGACAACCCAAAAACATATTGCCTCCAGTGATTGTTACCGCGGAGTCTTAAAAATGACCCCAAAACATCAGCAACAAGCAGAGCGAGCGGCCAGTTTCTGCTTGATAAGACCTGGTGGAAATATCTCAAAACTAGTGTGAAGAAACACTTGGAAAAGAGAGAAACATGTTTTGTATTTTGCTTAACAACTGGATTATTTCCTAAAAAAACATCTGCCACCTTCTCCCCTCAGCAGAAAGAAAGAACAGTAGCTCCAGGCTGCCGTCCAGGTTTATTTAACGAAGACAATCCAAACAATGAACGGTGGCCAGTTTCTCTGCTGGAGGCCTCTGTTTGTTTTCTCTCTGCTGGATTCAAAGTTCCCTAAAGCACCACTGGATGGCTCTAGTCGACAAATAGCTTCAGAAAACAGCTTGATGCACAACTGGAGCCCCAAAGTTCACACTCCTCACCACAGGTGGAGAGTCTGTCTGATGAGTCCTGTCATCTGAGTTTCCAAAAAGTGAGTTTTTAAACATCAGAGGCAATATAAACCAATCATTTATCAGCCATATGTGACCTTTTTTTGGATTTACAGTATGTTACACAGTTTTTTGTCTTGTGATAATGACAGTGTCCTGAGTATTATGAAAGGACCTAAAGAGAACCTATCATTATTATTATTATTATTATTATTCCTATTATTATATTTTTACACAATTAAGTATGTGGGTGTTTTCTTTATTATGTGCTGTCTATTGTTTGGATTGTGTTAAAGTTTCAACTTATTCAATTGTATTTATACTGTATTCTTCTTTTGTCAAACCCCTGAGCAATTATTATTACTATTATTATTATTGTTATTATCATTATAATCATCATCACTATTATTATTATTATTATTATTATTATTATTATTATTATTATTATTATTATTATTATTATTATTATATTATTAGCATCATCATCACAATTATTATTATTATAATTATTACATGGTCATATTTTTTCTCATTTACTTACCTTTTTTTTTTACTATATTTGTACATGTTTATGTATGTAGGTGTCTTCTTCAGTGTGCACGGTCTATTGTTTTGATTGTGTTATAGTTTTATCTTATTTATTTGTATTCATACTATATTCTTCTTTTGTTGTACTTTGGAGCAAGTCAGTGATGTCAAAGTTTTAATACTGATGTTTGTAGTGTTTAAAGGAAAAATAAATAAATAAATAAAGAGGCCATCAGAGTGGAAATGTCCTGACAAGGTCACGCAGGTTTGTGATTTCCAGCTTAGAAAAAAACACTTTAGCAAGTTTCTGTCAAAAGCCTTGCTCTCATAGTACCAACATGATGTCACACACATCCTCCCTTTCCTCGGTAATCTGCACTGCTCCCTGAGCACACGTCCTCCTTCCTGCGTTTTTTTTCTGTCACAAATCAAACTGAGGTGACCAATCACAGCGATACGCACTGCCCACCGCTTCCTGTTTACTCTGGCAAACCCAGCCAGTGTACCAAGTCCACTGTGTGCTCACTGAACACCTGCACAAGATGAAAGACGCTTCTGGTTCCTTCCATCTGAAACCAGTCTGGTCGCAGCGCCGCCTCAGATCTGGCTTCACCATATTTGTGCGGCTGGAGTTCCTGTTTGTCTACACGGCTCTCAGGCCAGAGGAATGTGCATGTTTACCCGCTCCCCTCTATTCATGCCCCAATCCCAAACTTTGATTTTGTGTTTTTGTAATTCCTTTTTAGTTTTTTATAAATAACGCCAAAACTTGAGGGATTTTTAAAAGTTGTGATGACACAAAATCAAGCTCATACAAACATGTGTTTAACCCTTTCAAACCTGAAAAATTGGCATGATTTCCTTCAAAAGCATGTGAGAAGGCAATGACAAGAAACTAGCAAGAAATGTTTATTAAGTACAAAAAAATGACCTGAAAATGAACTAAAAAGGACAACATTAAAAAAAAACTTAAAAAAGAGGCAAAAATGTATATAAAACAGTAGAGACCTAAAAATCAGCAAAAATAATAAAAAAGAATGTTTCAAAAATTTTAATCAAGGAACTAACCAAAGAAAGTGCCAAAATATGCTCACATTTACATATTTCTGTAACATATGTAATTCTCTACATTCTAAATATATATTTATAAATAACTTAAATAGTTATCTTGGCATTTTCCCCTAAAAATACATTTCAAAAATGTATATCTCTCTCTTTAAAAAATAAAATTGCAAAGGTTTCAAAGGTTTTAAAGCTTGTGAAATGCGTCTGAACACAACATAAGAAAACTGATGCTGATCTAGGTTTCAAAGGGTTAAACTGAACTGAGAGAAACTCTCCTCCTTCAGCAGATGAATGAGAAAACTCCTGATGTCAAACTGCACACAAATCATCCTGCAAACAAGGTCAAACATCCAAATGATGTAACAGTAACTGAAATTTTGAATGGAGAAGGCCTTTACTTTACAGACGCAAATTGCAACATTTTCTGTCAACTATCGAAGACTAATCTCACAAACTATGTGACCTCGCAGTGCAGAACGCAGCAGACAGTTTGCTCTTTGCACTCAAAGAATTCAAAAAGAAGGAACCATCCCCATTTTTTTTTTTTTTTTTCCAAACATGAAAACCGCAAGCTTCAAAAAAAGGAATAATTACTCAATCTTAGCTGCTGGCCCTCCCACCTCCACCCTTCCAGTTCCCCCCAGAGGGATGCAAGTGCGTCAGTGAGGGGTTGGAAAAGAGGAGAAGTAAAGCCTTTTGACTTTCAGGAAGGAAACACATCTGGGGAATAAGGAAAGAGAGAACGGGTGAAAAGAGGAATTAGCGTGGAGGAAGAGGAGCCGGCCAAAAATAGTCAGCCTCCGCTCGAGCCTTGCCTCGCCAGAGCCCCTGCACCACACCTCCTGCCACTCGAGCATTAGTCAGCCCTGACCTATCCCTCAGCGAGTGACTAACTTCCCCGCTGAGCCCCCCACAAGTCATGAACCTCACTTCCTCCCAGGTGTCTTTATCCAGTCCGGGGTTACTCAACTTGAGACCCCGTCCTGAAGCAAAGACGAGCAAACAACTGACCTAATAAGACTGGAGATGGTGATTTTTTTGTCTTATTTTGTGGGCCTTTACAAACAGATTAGAAACCTTAAAACCTGAGCAATTTTAAAAAGTAGCGAGAAGTTACAAGTTTTAAAAAAATTACCTGAAATTATTAAAAAAGGAGAACAAATATATATTAAAAAAAGAAGATAAAAATTTAAAAACTAATAATAATAACAAACAAATTTGTTAATATCATAATAATAAAATTTATGAATTAAATTTTCTGGACATTTTTGCCTCTTTTTTAAAATGATCATTATCTTCTAAAAAAAATTACTTTGAGGTGCCTTTCACAAGTATTTAAATCTCTGAACCCTGAGCAAATTTGAATGTTCAAAAACATGGGAAGAAGTTACAAAAAATTACCTAAAATTTGGCAAAAAAAAAGAAAAACAAAGATAAGAAAAATAAATTAATTAATACATTTTAAAAAATAAATAAATTAAAATGTGTATGTATATGTATATAGCATGTAAACACCAGCATGCACATACTGCGACAGAGGACAGTGACGTTTTTCAAAACAACTTGGCACGTTGGGGCTTCAGGACACTTTGATTACTTTGGTCGAGCAGTACGGAGACATTTTGTAGTTTTATTATGTATTTTTAAATGTTTGAATCCTGGTCACCATTTGATTCAGTTGTTTGGGAGATGAATGTGTTTTGTGGACTATTAAACTTCACCTGACTTTCCATCGGCACAAGGGTGAGTAGATAGTGACTGAATTTTCATTTTTGGGGGAACTATCTCTTTAAGAGAAAGTGGTGGACCAACAGCTCCAGCCAGTTTCGCTCCCAGCTCAGTGTTATACGCACAGCGTACGTCAGCTTTAGAGGTGGCAACAACCCAACTCGTAAAATACTGCAGCTTCGTCAGTGGACGTCGGCCTCAGACACGGAGGCAAAGAGACACCTGAGTGGTGGCAGTTTGTTACTCTGGCTTTGTTACTCAACTATCGTGATATAAAGAGCAAGAAAGCCTGTATAGGGAGGGCAGGAGGGTCAAACAAACTCTGGACTTTCACCCGAGAGCCAGTTGTTCATTTCTTGTGTGAATTTTAAGCCAGACCATGTTTATTTTCCTAAACCTAATCACATGCTTTTGTTGCTTAGACCTGGAGTTTTCTCGCCTTACCCAAAAGAACTAAACTTAAAAATGAAAAGTTTTAGCTATGATGTAAGTTTATCCTGAAAAACATTGAATGCATCCAGCGTGTAGAAACTACATTTCCTGTGAAAACTGAAGTGTATTTCGAAAAGACACATTGCACGTAATAAGCCAAAATTGACATGCTGTTGTCGTCATCTTCAGACATGTAGGTCAACCGACAAAACTGTGGTTATTTGAAGAACTGGAACGAGAACTCTTTTGGTACCCGCATAAAGATCTTTACTTTTGTCCCTCACGCCCTCATTTTCAGGTTAAAGTTCAACCACTAAATTCACCAACAAACTGTGAGAAAATAATCCACACACTCCCACATGTGAATGAACAACTTGGTGTGTGGAGACAAAGAAACGCTGCACCTTTAAATGAAAGAATGCCAGCGATGTGCGGCTGTGCCCAGGCATTCGGAGCAGGAATGTGGTGGAAAGCTGGCAGCGGTTTATTTTCCCCTACAGCTTTCCCAGGTGTCACAGGGAAAGGAAAACAACGAAACCAGTGAACAGAGATGGACAGGCCACAAAAAAAAAGAGGGCGGTAAAAAACACTCAGGACTGTGATCAGAAAGCCCCTTTCCAGACATGAGGTCACCCGTACCGGTGCGCTCTGTCAGGGCATGTGAAACAGAGATTTACGGCTCCCTGCCTTATCAGCTGTCTCCTCCCTCACACTCACACAGATTTATGTGTTTAAAGGCAGGTAGTCAATAATAATCACCTGGCAGGGAGTGTTCACTTTGAAACACATGCGAATACAGACAGGTTGTTGACCCAAAGAGCGAGCGTCTGCCTTTAACCCTTTAAAACCTGAGCAAATGGGTTTGATTTCTTTCAAAAACAGAATACAACAAGCATCTCAGTTAAAAAAGGCAAAATAATTAGTAAAAAAAGTCACAAGAAAATTACCTCAAAATAAGCAAAAAAAAAGATAAATTGCCTCAAAAAATGAAAATTTTATGTCTATTAAATATACGTCTTGTTGAAACACACATACACACACACATATATATATATATAAATTTTCTCATAAACCTTACTTAAAAAAACAACTAATTTTTAAGTAATTTTCTTATCACGTTTTACTTCATCCAATTTTTTGTCTCCCTCGATAGGAGATAGTGATTTTTTTTTTTTAACATATCATGGGCCTGTACAAACAGAATAACCCTTTGAGACCTGAGCGAAATGGCTTGAGGTCTTTCACAAACAATGAGAAAAGTTCCAAGTTACAAGAAAATGACCTAAAATTTTGCAAAAAAAAGACAAGGCAAAACGTTTGAAAAAAAAGGTGAAAAACAAATAATAATAATAAAAATAAATAAATAATATACATATAAATAATAAATAAATGCATAGATAAATAGGTAATATTTATAAAAATAATTATTAGAAATATAGTTTTCTGGAAGATTTTCCTTTTTTTTAAATTGTTATTATTATTTTTCCCTCTCTTTCTGACTCAATTTTTTTTTCAAATTTTGGATTTTTTTTTTTGCCCTATCTTTTTTACAAGGTACAAAGTACAAGGTAAATTAATTAGTCTTAAAAATTATTTTAAAATAAAATGAAATACATCTTTTGGAGTCAAAGATGGTGCTCAGGATCTGAGCCTGGAAAACGAAGCTGATCTGCAGTCTGGAAATTTGTGGACATTTCTTGTTAAGTTATTCATTACTTTCCCTCCTCCCATGTTTATTTTTTTTAAAAACCAAATCAACATGCTCCGGTTTCAGAGGTCCAAACACCTTGTGGAAGGCATCTGAACGCAGCACAAGAAAACTGATGTAAATTTAGGTTTCAAAGGGTTAAAACCAGTTCTGAAATCTCAGCTGAATTGTAGCATGTGTCGAACACATTTATCCAACACGAGAGCGAACGTACAGCTCAGCTCCTCTCTGGTGACTCAGTGATTGTTGTGTCTGTGTGCCACTTAAAAACAGCTAAGTTTTACTCATGTTGTGTAACAGACATTTAATGACCCTCATATTTATTGATCTAAATTTTAACGTGACTCATGGCTACAGCAGAAAGTGCAAACACGGCTCTGTTCTTTCAGGCTTGACCCGATGTAACATCAAACCAGGGGCTGAGGAGGAGGAGGAGGAGGAGGAGGAGGAGGAGGAGGAGGAGGAGGGATCGGCTGTGGCAACACGCTCCCCTAACATATCTCTGTCATCTGCAAAACACAGGGTTCGTATGGTCATGAAAACCCTAGAAAAGAAGGAATTTGCAAGAGCAATTTCCAGGCCTGGAAAACTAAATATACCATGAAAGTTTTGGAAAAGTCAGGGAATTTTGTTTCACGATCCTGTACAGTATCACATGATGTTTTTACAGTGTCTGACTGTGATACATGGTTTCATTTTTGGTGATTTTTAAAGGAAAAAATGCCTTCAAAATCCACGTGCTTCCAGGTTTGGAAAAGAAAAAAAGCCAATTTTTTTTAATGGGAAAAAAATATTTTTAAAAATGCAGATATGTTTTCTTTAAAAATCACCAAAAAAATCTTTTTTAAAAAAAAGATTTTTTTTCTTTGAAAACTGCCCAAAAATACTAAAGAAAAAAAAGCCTCCCTTTAAAAAAAAGGCATTAAAAAAGTTTAAAATTGTATTCTCTCACCTAAAGCAAAAATAAAAAAATCATAAGTCCCTCCCCAGTAATTAAACAATTATTTAACCTGCCTCCCCTTTTTTGCATCA
Organism: Plectropomus leopardus; assembly: GCF_026936395.1. Taxonomy (NCBI): domain Eukaryota; kingdom Metazoa; phylum Chordata; class Actinopteri; order Perciformes; family Serranidae; genus Plectropomus; species Plectropomus leopardus. The sequence continues at coordinate 29,331,594 of NC_142193.1, forward strand.
CCCCATTCAACAAACAGTCCCTAAGTTATATTTAAATATTAATAAAAGTAATGAAATAATAATGTGAAAGAACCAATAAGGAGTATCGACAGTCGTTTCCATGAATGTCCTGGAAATGTATTGGTAAAGGTGCGCGAACAATGAAAACAGGTGTGCTCTGTTTGCTTTAACTTTTGCTTTTCTCCTTGTTTGTGTTTTTGATAAGTCCCCATCTCAGCCTCTCTGTGTGTGTCTCGCTTTCTGTTTCGATACCTCACCCTCTCTCCCTCCCTCCCTCACAAACAGGCAGCACATGGCCAGCGCGAGTGAGTCACAGTGGTCTGGTAACAAGTGCCTCTTCTCAGGGAGAGTCCCTCCATGTGTCCTTGTGATTAGGGCCAATCCCCTTGAGTGTATCAGGTGCACTATTCCCCTGGGCAACGTGAGACTTTCATTGTTTGTCGGTTTAATACCAAACAGGCAGCAGTAGTGTGGCTTGCATTTTGTTGTCTTTGGCACAGTTTTTTGACATGGCACTTGTGCATCTAAAAATAGAAATATTGAAGCGTATTCTATGAGACATTGGGACTCTGGAGGATGCAGCTACTTGGATGTCTCGCTGACAGCATGCACAGAGGGTCGACCTGCCCAGAAGCAAACAGCGCTGTGCCAGCTGCACACGATACACAATATGACTGCAGTATGATGAGATGGACTGGCTACTGAAATAAAATGCACTGTACTTACTTTTTTCAAAACAAAAAAAATCAAGGTTGATTGCTATGACGATTACTAATAATTCTGGTACACATTTACTGCATAAAACACAGTGGGGCTGGAGCTATTTCAAGTACTTTTATACTTAGACTTGCTACTTTAAATGCATGAGTGCATTTGCAGTGAGAAGTATGGCAAAATGCAGTGCACAACCATTATGAGTGCGCTACTGGTGCACTTATAATAGGTGAGTGTGGAGCGCTGCACATTTCTCACCCGCAAAGGTCCCCATGTTGCCTATACAGTGATCACGGGACGGGCACCAGAAATAAACTCAGGGGAGTCGCAAAAGTCAGTGGGATTTATCCTCTGGGAACCATGAATGTCCGCACCAAATTTTGTGCCAATCCACATAAAAGTTCTCAAAATATTTCACTACAAGCAAAAAAATGTCAACCTGCTATAAAGGGTACTGAAAATAATTTGGTATGAAGTTTTCATAATATTATTTAAATTTATTAATATTATTCAAAGCACATAAACGGTTTAGAAATAAATAAAAAAGTAAGAAAATTACATGAAAATTAGCAAGAAAAAAGGAAAATAAAAACCAAAAACAAACACGTAAATGACCTGAAAAAAAAGGTATAACATAAATTATACGTTTTTGATTCGGAAAGTGTACAAGCACTTTGAGGCCATTTCCAAAGAGCTGTAAAAAAAAATATTAATAATTTTCACAGCAAAACAACAAATTAGTAAAACAAATACAAGAAAATTACCTAAAAATTAGCAAAAAAGAAGACAATTTAAACCAAAAACAAGCAAGTAAAAGACCTGATAAAAGTGCTAAATATTAAAAATGTTATGATTAAAATATGGAAGTGTTTAAAGCTATGCCCTTGATTTGGAAAGGAAATAAATAAAACTAACGTGGCATTACCAGGTTGAGTTTTTCACTGTGAAAGAACTGCTGTTTGCTCACTTTTATGCTCCACTTGTTTACACTGTACAAGCACTTTGAGTAATTCATGTTTGTTTATTTTATTGCCTTATAACAGGAGCACTTCATCGCTGTCATCACTTGCAAGTACTATATAATATCTGCAAATATCACCTCTTCAAGCGCAGCTTAAAGGTGTTTGAATACAGTGTTATTTAGTGGCCATGAATGTAATAATTATCGTGCAGAACTAATAACAGGTTGGAGGCACAATGCCTAATCCTGCTCCTCCCTGCACATGTTCACAAACCGGCAAACACACTTCATACACCCACGGTTAGCTGGCTGGAACAATAACGGAGCGTGCAGTATGCGCTCCACCTCGTCGTCAAAAGTCAGGTGTATTTTTCCTCCACCCTGTTTGCCTTTTCAGATGAACTCCACACACCCTTTTTCTAGAATATCGTGTCCTACAGGGGTGCTGCATGTGGAACAGGACATGATGGCGTCTTCATGCTGCTGCTGGCTGGCAGGACTGACTGGGTCAGGGTGTGTGGTTAACAAGACTGGGCCTGCTGGAAGGCCTGTTATCCCAGTAAAGTGAGCCATCAGCGTTAATACTGCAGAGAAGAAGTGGAGTTCATGTAGTCCCAGCTAGCAGTTTTTGGTTTTGAAAAGGCAACCACTGAATGTTTTAGTAACATCTTCTTTATGTTCCCAGAACGTTCTTCTTAAAGTTAGGGTAACACTCTCTATAAACATAAAAAAAATGTTATTTTTTTGGTAAAATATCACATTAAATTACATCTTAATCAAAAATGGTCTGTAATCTCAAGCCTCAACAGCATTTTCTGAATTGCTTTAAAAACATTCTTCCTTTGTTCACATGTAACATTATTAACATTATTATTATTATTATTATTATTATTATTGATTAACATCCTTAAAATGTTTTCTTTAAAACATTGTTGCAACATGTAGGTAAAGAGCGTCAAAGTTGTGGAAACGTTCCCTGCTAGCTGGATGGGATTATGCTGCCTTCATGTCCGCCTTGAAAATATCCTATTTAGTTACGAGCACATGAGCCAGGTTGTTAAAGTCGTAATTATGAGTGGGAAATTGGAAAATTTTGATGAGCTGTGATGTTTGCCTGATGTTTCAGTGCAGCAGAAATGACGGAAAGCTTCGAAACGGTGCCAGTTATGAAAGTAAATAATTATATATATTGTACCAGGTAGCTATCATTTACCTTTAGTAACAATTTTAAACTACTGATATCCGAAGATATCACTGCTATGTTTTAAGATATCCTTCAGGGGTAACTGCCTTTCATATTAAGATGGACGATCCGCCCCCACTTACCCCCGCTATGCTTAAGTAAAGCTGAAATATCCTAAGTTGGGCGCTGGCATCTTGCGCTAGTGAAGCCATTTGGAGCCCGATGCTGCACAGTAGCGATATCCGCGGTGGTTAGTTCTCCCCAAAACACCCGTCCAACCAATCGCAAGTCGCTCCATTGAATGCAAGCACACGGATTGGCTTTCACAGCTGTCAATCATGGTGGAACATCCCCTTTTTGTGTAATTGAGTAACTCATTAAAACCGAATTTATCATGAAAACAAACACTTGAACAAACGTCAGGGTGATGAGAAATACCTTCAGTGGCAGAAACTATCTTTGCCAAAAATGATTTGGCGTGTACTTTGAGTTTTTAGTTTTCTCTATGTCCCATTAACTAACATGGAGGGGCGAGCTTTATGACCTGTACTGCAGACAGACACCAGGCGATCAAGACTGAAAAGTTACATTTTGAGGTAACAGTCAGTATAAACAGTTTATGGGTTTGGATGGCTGGTGAACAACGGCACTTCAGATGCCAAAATGTGCTCTTGTTTTTGATGACGTAAGCTGTAAATGGATCTATAGACACACCACCGCACAAGTATAAATGCTCACAATGGCTCTGCATGCCTATGAACAAATATAAATCACTCTAAGTGAGGTAGACATCATGAATAGTTACAGTCACCTATAGCTCTTCTAGTGTACACACAGCAAAAGTGAATGTTGTACTCAGATCCACGTGAAAAATGTGAAGCTACTGTTTATCAGATTAGACTCACTGATCTGAGGAGCCGCCTTTCTTGACCGTTTGCTGGGTGTGAGAGCAGATTCTAATGAATTGTCAACACATGCCAAAAAAAGTCAACCACACCTTCAACCTTGCACAACTTCCCTATTCTCTCGGTCCGCACACTCTTTAGCAAACACACCCAAACAATCCTCAGTCCCTCGCTCAGCCTTCTGCGGCCAGCTTCCTTTAATTGATGCCCTTCCCTAACAGCACTAAATTACACGGCCGGGCTCTGAGGGCAGAGAGCGGGTTGTCAACAAGTGTGGCCTGAGTGAAGCCGCGGCCCTTCACCCAGAGTGACACTCCACCTGACTCAGCAGCACAGAGGCGATGTTTACTGGACCTGTCCACCGCAATCAACACGCCCGCATCTGCTCTGACTGTAACTCCACCGTTAACCTCGTCACTGCCGAGAGACGGGAGGCTGGGGGAGGCTCCTCTCCCTCCCATCTTTGTCCTTCCTCATTCACATCAGAGCGCATCCAGTCAGGCAACAAATTAGGCTCAAACGCACAGTGCAAACACTTCACTTCATGCAAACACAGTGGAGGAATTTGCATAAATGATCCCTGCTAAACTGAATTTCAGTTTAATTTTACCGCCTGCACGTAATGCACAGCAGATCAAATTAAAATTCAATTTTCCAATTATGGACAAAGTTACGGTGAAAATGGAAGATGTATTTAGCCCTGCATATATATTAACTATATTGCAAAATATAATCTTGCAGAAAAAAATAAACTGAGTGCATTTGCATTTTCTATTTTCTGACTGTGTTCACACGATTTAGGCCAAATGAAATATCCAATATATTGCTTTGCAATATTTCATTTCAATTTTCCTTTTTAATTTACAAGAGCTGCTTTTTGCAAATTTCATCTATATGTTTATATTATTCATAAGATAAGATAAGATAATCCTTTATTTGTCCCACAGTGGGAAAATTCACATTTTTACAGCAGCTATGACGTACAGTATGAGCAGCGAAAGAACAATACAATAGTAAACAAATAATAACAATTATAAAAATATTTAAAATGTTAGATTATAAAAAACAAGGTGCCAAGTATAATAAAAAAACAAGGTGCAAAAATAGTAGTGTAAAATTACAAGGTGCCAACTCAAAAGATGGTCTAGAGAAAAAAAAAAAATATATATATATATATATATATATATATATATGTACACCAATTGCACGTGGAGGAAATAACATTATTAATACTATTATTATATAGAGCTCAATCAGCAATGTAAGTTTCTGCAAACTACAAAAACAGTTTTTGTGCCTAAACTGAATTACACATTATCCAAAACGCTTCTGAAACATTAACTGTCAACATATCCGCTACATAATACGACGGCAGCGGAGGAGCTGCATGTACATGTACATGCAGCTCCTCAAATCCTTGCTACTTTTTTGCAATGTTTTGCTATATTTTTCGACACATTGGTCCCTCATGCTAAAGTAAGACGTTCCTATGATAGAAAAGCGCTTATCAACATCAGGAAAAGTTGTGTGGGGTTTGGACTGAATGCAGTAGACTGTCCGAGGATCCCCAACAGCATAGCCAGAGCAGCCGGTGAGACCAGAGGGGAAACAAAACCGAAGGCGCCAGACGAAGAGAGGGAGGAGAGCCGGCATCAGGGTGAGGCAGGCCCGACTTGGACCAAGAGCTGTTTCTCTACCAAGCCGTCTTCTGACTAATGTCTGCTCACAAGAGAATAAAGTGGATAGGATGCTTTTGAGACTCACTCAGTAGCGGGGAATCATCTTCAGAGACATGGTTAATCCCTAACATCCCGGATCAGGCTGTTGCACTGGATGGTCGGACCTTGTTGGGAGCCATAAGGACACAAGACTCCGATGCAAATTCAAAAAATGCCCTGCAGGAATTGATTTTTGCCATCAGCAGCAACATGCCGAAGCAACTGAAAAGAATCTTCATAGAAGCTGCTGATTTTAACTCATCCTTTAACTCCAAAGATGCAGCAGGATCAATGACAAATTTTATTTATTTTTTTTAACAAAATGACCAGTACATCTACCTTCTACCTACTTCTACACAATAATGCACAAATGGGATTTTTCATGGCTTGCAGAAACCTGCAATTCCAACATTTTCTCTGGCACTGGTTTTATCTGCATGCACGTATTAGTCCTGGCTGCCCACTTGTTGCTCACCACCCATCTGTCTTCCGCAGTGTCAGCACAAAGCCAGAGTGGACTGTCGGACTGAGACTGATCCATTCAGACAACCACCTATAGTGACTGATCTGGACACAGGTGAACTAACGGTCCCCTCAGCACACACACACACAGACACACACACTAGCGACGGAGAGGCCGCCCCGCTGACTGACACGCCGTGACACGCAGCCGGCTGATGACCTGAGAGAGTGAAAGCTGCTGACCCCACAGGTTGTCTCATTTCTGCAGGATCCATCATCCGGTGTAAACCGCCATGTCTCTGATCTCTGTTTAAAGCCCAGTCGGTGATTGAGAAGCTGAGTCGGACTCTGAGCACAAAGTCAGAGCGCTTTGAAGCTGCGATGGCTATCAAGGTCAACACACACACAGTTAAAGGCATGTCGCCGCTACAAAGAGAAACACGCACAATGACGAGGTGATAGCACCTGTGGTTTGGGAGATAATTACAGGAGACTGAATAAAGGTTTGAAAGGTGTTTGAAAAGGGAGTTGTCATGGAGGATTAGAGCCTCGTTGAAGCGATAACTCCCACGACCTTTTAACCCCCGTTTCAGGGTCAGGCTGAATTCCTCTCAGCGCAGCGCCTGCAGCAGAGAGCCGGATGATCTCACTCCCCGCTCACAGTTACGCCATACGTAGGATGACTTTATTGTCTTCACTGATTCATTTTCAAGGTGCTTTTAACATAAGAAATATGGTGAAGTTCAAAAGTTCAATATAAGAGTCAACAATATATTTCAGTTTGTGAGGAAAGAAACTTCAGAAGCCATAATATTCCCGTTCATCATGCAAAGTAACTAAATACATGCAAGTACAGTATGTGAGGTACTTGTGTACTGTACTGTGGAAATATTGTGCTTTCTGCACCACATTTATCTGAGAAATTCACAAGCTACCCAACAGCAAATAAACTAACATAACAGTATATGTATGATATTATATGAAATGTTAATGTGATGTACACATTAGACATTTTTTTCGAAAAATGGGTTATTCTGCAAAATGAGAACTTTTACATTTAGTACTAAAATATATTGTGATGATAATACTTCTGTACTTTATCTAAAGATGCAGAACTTTTGCATGTAACAAAGTATTTCTCTGCTGTGGTATCGCTATTTTCTACTTCAGTAACACATCTGAGTAATTCTTTCAGCACTGATTCCCATATATATATATTTAAGAAAGAAAAATGCAAATGTTATTGCACTACAGAGTTTGTAACAGGTTGGTTAAGTTGAGCATATTGCACCACAAGTTGTTTTTTTAAGTGGAGTTTTCATAAATGATTAATGTGTATCGTAAGTTTCTAAATAAAAAAGTGTTTTTTTTATTACAAATGTATATTTCTATTTTTTTATATGCCTACTGTGTATGGTGTCTTGAGGGCCATAGTTTTTAAAAAGTTTCAGGGACAAATTTTAATGTAATAAATGACTAATAAATCTAGGTTGTACCAAAGTCTAAAACTGCATCTCTCCCTCGGAGCAGAGCGGGGTGGGGTATGACATCATCACGACATCATATGAAACAGCTGGCAGGGAAAAAAAATCCCCCAAAAACATCAGGTAAACAGCAACGACCTTTGACAAGACACTGAATGATCTCCAGCAACAGACAACAACAGCTGTCTGTGAACTCCAGCATCCACCAAAAAAGGGTCAAAGGTCATTGAGAGTCAGTGGACGGTCAGAGGACGATCAAGAAGGCCATTACTGAGTACTTTTATATTTTGAAGTACCGGACATTTACTGATACTTTTACTTACGTACTGTTTTGAATGCAGGACTTTAACTCAAAGTGGAGTATTTTCACAGTATTAGTACTTTAGTTAAGCCAAGAATACTTAATCCACCACTGCATACACACCGGTGCCATGTAGGTTAAAAGCCGTAAAAACACTGTGTAACTACTTTGTAAATGGCGTGTTTGTGCCCCGAGGCATCGGGGAAAGTCTTTAAACGGTGCACAGGCCAAAGAGAACAGCTAATGGAGTTCTTCAAGTGCCTAAAATCACTGCGGTCTATTAAAATCTCATTAGGAAACATAAAACTAAGCAGCTCATTTGAATTGATCTCCTAATCCTTTTTAGATTAACAGTGAATTAATCTGGCAGTTGGGAACTCCAGCAGTATAAATCACTGGTTACGATGTGGAACAAAGGCTTTTCTGTTTCACCGGCTATTCATGTCATGCTCCAAACAAACTTTCAAATGTCCGCCTCGCATAATTAGAGCCGTTGGCCCCCACGGAGCGGGATGAAACAATCCCACAGACAAACATTAACCCGGGGCCTGACCCTGCAGCCTGTCAAGAAGACGAACGTCTGAGACTGGAGAGAGAAAAAAAAAACAGCATTCCATTTCCCGTAAACCCGGGAGAGGGAGGGAGGGGGATTTTGGGAAGTTTGGTGAGTCATCACTTTTTCTTTTCTATACCGGCGCTCCCCCCTTTTTGGCACCGCAAGCTTGAATACCTCCACGGCAGATTGCCCCGTCATGCTTTCAATGAGCTCTCTTGACAAGCGCCTCAGATTGAGCGTTACTGCCAGCTGTCTGTGCGGCTGTCACCATCATCATAAGCTCTCTTTGTGTCCCATATTTCACTTTGAAACCTGAGCGACTAACAAGTTTTAAAAAAAACAAGACATGCAATGACTTGAATCGCTGCTGGCTCAGATCAGTTTGTCAGGTTTGTTCTTGTGAGTTTGTTTAACGGCTTCTGTGATCAACAGTGGCGTCCTTCAGCCAGGGCGTCCAAAGCTTTATCCCCAAATGTATTATTATAGCGCTGGATCTAACTATCAAATTCACTAAACTTTTAAAAGAAAAAAAAGGATTTTTTTTTAAAAAGAGGAAAAACTGTCACCAAAAATTGTTGAAGAAAAAAAATATTGCCAACTATTTTTGAATAATCACAAAAAATAACATAAAATAAATTACCAAATGTTTTAAAGCAAAAATCCAATCATCAAGTTTTAAAGGGAAAAAAAAACTAAAATAATTTCTAAAGAAAAAAAATTGGCAAAAATTTTTAGACAAAAAAAATCAACATTTTTTAAATAATTTTTAATTTTTTAAAAAATATTTTTTAAATAAAAGTTTTTGAAGAAAAATAATCAGAAAGTTGTTTTATAAAAAATATCACCAAAAATTTTTAAAAAAGCATTGAAAAATCTTAATGGAAAAAAAATTTGCCAAAATTTTAAAAGTTTTGGTTTTTTTTTAAAGAAAACATGCCTTCCAAACCTGCTGTAAAATAAATATAAAATAATTAAAGTTGTATTCCCCTTTCCTAAGCCAAAATAAAAAAAGTCTCCCCAATGCTTAAAAATATTTCATTTGCCTCCCTCTTTTTGCACCACCACCTCCCCTTTCATAAATAACAAACAGTCCCTAATAATGATAAAAAGACCTTAATCTAAAAATGTCCACATACTCATACTTGACTAAATGCGCTTAGTTTGATTGTTTGATTGTTGACACCTTTAACAAAAATACATATTTTTCCAACTTTCGTCAATACATTTTTAATTATAGCACTTGTAAAGTAATCTGTTTCTATTCAGTACTAATATTTTTAACATCACAGTTCATAACTGAAGTTTAAAAAAAACTTTTTCAAGGTCAGTAAGGTGCCAGAGTGCATAAAAAAGCATCAAAATCAAGCTTGTTTATCAAAAAAGAACCCCCCCACCGTCTTAGGTCTGAGCTAAGCCCACCGTCCTCAAATGCTAGATACGCCCCTGGTGATCAGGTCGAATACAGTGGGCGAGATGAGTCAGTGCAGATCTGCTACCAAGCTGAGAATTTATTCCTTGCTAACTCCATCTTGTGTGATAATAACAATGCTGACGAATGCTTGTAAAGTGATGACAGTGCTCAAATATAGGAGCTTTTACAGCAGTTTTGGGTGCACTCCATAATGGAAAGTGCTTAAATTCTCATGGAGAAAACCGCAGATTTTATTGCTCTACTTTCTTCTCCTATTTTGGTGTCAGCTCTTTTGTGTGACCACTCATTGGTCCTTCTGTTCCACTCGCTGATCCTCAACATCATTTTGCGGTTAGGGACTCTCCCCAGCGGGCCCCCTGCACGCCGCACAATAACCCCTGTTAAACCTTCTATTAGGGGACGTTTAGCTCCAGGGGTCGAGCCTGCCTCTCTGCTGTTCGCCGCTACACACACACACAGGATATTTATCACTCTTTAATGACAGACTCCACACAGGGTGATGTCACCGGCCGCAACACAACAACGTGTAACAAAAGGCCGGCCGGCCCACTCTCCTCTCAGCTGGACCGCAGTGACCTCACTTGATTGATGGGCCTCAGTCTTACTGGGCTCTTTGTGCCGGCGTGGCTGCGGTGGTATGTGGCACATGAGGCCTCGCTGCTGCTGCTGCTGCTGCTGCTGCTGCTGCTGCTGCTGCTGCTGTTGATGACTAAGAGTGAGCAATCAAAACAGTCGCAGAAACAGGCCTGCTGCATAAAAGATGGTTGTTACAATTAAAATGTCATGGAGCTCTTGATAGAAGGCAGTGTTTGCTCTTGCGGACAAGCGTCTCTCGCTCCCCTCAGCTGTGGTGGACGGTCAGCCTGTTTGTGTTGTGTCTGAACACGGTTAGTTAAAACGAAAACATGCACACAGTCAAAACATGCGGCTGGAAATTAAGTGTCAAGCAAAGCTGAAAAATGTGGCCGACGTGCAAGAACCAAAAACTGCAGTTCCTCAAATGTCCACTTGACGCTGGCTCCAGGAAAGAGTCAGGGCTCTTCGTTTTTCTCTGCCCGTTCTCATTCTGGACTCGTTAAATACATCCGCTCTGTCATTTCGGCGTACGAGCGTGACGCCAAATCTTCTGCGTCCACCTGGAATGTAGCCGGACGTTTCCAGACGAGAACAGATTCGGTGGCATTGTTATTCTACGGCGGTGGACAGTCAGATGACACCGGGCGCATCTACATGCAACCCTACGGGCATTGTGCCACTTAAGAACCTGGTGGACCGTGTACGTGTATTTGTTGACATAATGGTAACGACATCCTGGAGCGTAAACAGCCGACAAAGAAGTTTACCTAAAGCGTAAATAGACGCAGAACGGGAATTATGTGTTGTTTTTCCTAAATTTTGATATAACTCACTTGTTTGGGAAACAGAATCAGAAGCCTGTAAGTCCAAAAGGTGTCCCATTGGACCGAAAGTCAAATTGGACTGAAAGACAAATGCCCATTGATTGAGAGTCCGATTTCTCCGGAAAACACACTCCCTGCTGTTTGATGACCCAATAATCAGAACAAAACTTCACATTGTTACATTACATTTCTGCAACTCCGGTATTCTTGTCCGTTATTTTGTAGCAGATACATTGAAACTTAATGTTTCTCAACCACACTGTCGGTTATGTGGTTAAAAAACACTTTTTATGTTAAGGGGTCAACAAAAACACCTGAAATCTGGGGCTCAAACACCACTGAGAAAAGCCTCAATGGGGTGGTAAAAACACACAAGATCGATGGCTCAAATGCTGCTGACAAATGCTGCCAAAGGTGGATAAAAACCCAGAGTACAGAGGCCCAAACATTGTTAAGAAACGCCACAAAGGGTCACTATAAACACCTATTATTAGTGGCTCAAATGCCGCTGAGAAATGTGCAGAGTTTGACAAAAAGTTTGCAGAGTTTGACAAAAAGTTTGACAAACAGTGCTGCTGAGAAACGCCTCGAAGGGACGGTATAAACACTGGTGATCAATCAAATGCCGCTGGGAATGTTAATGGGGCTTCAAAATTTTGGGCCATTAGAACAACGGCAGAGCACCGTTTTCAATTAACAAAAAATTGCATAACATTATCGCAGTTGACCGTAACTGGAAATTCACCATGATAACCAAGCAAGTGCCTACTGAAGGGTCATCGCAACCCTCTCCTCCAAATATGGTCACCTCTGGCTCCAAAAATCCAACATGGCAACCACCAAAATGCCAAAATCAAGGCTTCAAAACAAGAAAACGCCCATCATTTTTTTACACAGTCTACACTTTATGTATTTGTGTGTGTGTGTGTGTGTGTGTGTGTGTGTGTGTGTGTGTGTGCGTGCTCCATGTGGGCTACTTTGGATGTGACATAGAGGCCTTACCGGCTTCGTGTCACCTGTCAGGCTCCATTTGTGGACCCACCAGCTGTGTCGGGAGGCGTTTGTCCGTCATAAACACACTGAACTCTTAACAACAGCAGCCCGGTGCCCCTGTGTTACCTCTCCTCTGCTTCCAGTGTAATGAGCTTCATCGATTTTACAATAAACAGACAGAAAAGTCCCCATTACACACAAATATAATCCAAAACTCATCATGTTCCTCATCACTGAAAGTGAAAAAGGACATTATTAAAGTGGAAAATGTTTAAAATAACTTTCTTTTTGTCTCACAGTGAGTCCACACACACACAGTGACATACACACACTCATATACACACACATTAATAAGCCTGTATTAAGTTAAAAGCACGAATCCTGTCCCACGGCAATTACACACAAGCCTCTTTCAGTTTCCAGTAAAGGTAAATAACTTCAACAGCCTTTCTCTGAATGCCTTCCCCTGTGCATAAACACACATATTTAACTAATGCACTCATCAAAGACCTTCCGTTCGAAATATATAAAAAAAAAAACCCTCAACAACCTCTACTGTGATTTATGAAAAACAAAATCCATTACTTCTCCAAACCCCTGGTTGCGGTTTCCTTCAAACGGGCGCTTTGCTAGCTGACTCACTGGCTGAAGTACAGCGGATTTCCACTTCCACTTTGGCCCGTTCATCTGAAAACGCTACAGAAAAACAGAGAGACGGAGGAAGGGGAACGGAGGGAGGGAGAGACGTGGATCTGGAAGCCATTAGAAGCTGGCAGCTGCGGCCTGGAGTGGCTGATTCAGAGAGAGGGAGGGTACGGCACATGATTGCCATAATTAATTTAATATCTGTGCATGTGCAGGTCATTAATGCAGAGCCTTGTGATTTAGCAGCAGGGAAGATGAAGATTGAAAAAAGTAATTTCTGAAAGCAGTCGTTGCTCTTTACAGCGTCTACTGCTCTGCCTGCGTTTCCCCCCGAGAGTCATAAAGTCTTATCTGGGTGTTTATCCATCCTTTCTAATCTGTTATCTATTTCTTTCATACTTCCTTCCTGTCTCCGTGAGTGTGCAGATACCACACACACACACACACACACACACACACACACACACACTCACTCTCACACACACACACACACACACACACACACACACACACACACACACACACACACACACACACACACACACACACACCTCCGTACCTGGCATCTACTTATAGAATAGTACACAAGAGAGAGACAAACTGTGCGGAAACCAAACGCGATCACTCAGATATTTGCAGATTCCCTGAATTAACCCACTCAGAACCCAATTATGTTCCAAACACACAACAAAAAAATTTTGTAATGGCAGATTTCTACTCCAAATGCACTAATAAATCATGTACATATTTAAAAGGGAGATACTTAGGGTACTTTTTTTTTTTTTACATTTTATTTATTTATCTATTTATTTATTATTGTAAATGTATGTATGTATTTATTCGAAAAATATTTATTGATTCATGAATATTTATTATTTATAATATTAATTTAGAAATATTATTATTATTATTATTTATTATATATTATTATTGTTCTTCTCATTATTATTATTATTATTATTTTTTATTATTATTATTATTATTATCATCATCATCATCATCATCATCATTAGTATTATCATTATTATTATTGTTATTATTATTATTATTATTATTGATTTACCTTTTAATGCTTCTGTAAAATTGAGACATTTAAACGTAAATACACTGTAGGTGCAGGTGAATGTTAGCTAAATCCCACCCCCAAAGACTGATTGTCCAATCATAACAAATCAGCTGCTGTTTGATATCAGCCAGAGTTGTCAGCTCGTCACACTCCATTTCCATCTTCAGTCTGACATTGCGTCCACTCTGGCTGATTTGTGCGGGGGAGGGTGACTTGATTTTCCGTTACCAATCACTAGAGACCAATATATCTGCCTGAATCTTTGTTTCCACTGAGGGAAATGGTTTTCAGTTTACCAAAATAAACAGGACGTCTGTGCCGCTGGGAAGCATAGCTAAATCTCTGGGGTGGTGCATCCCTGCTAGAAACAAAAAAAGCAAACTACGATGCCGGGTGACATTGAGAAGACATGCCATCTATGTAAAATAAATTTGGTTATCAATGGAGTCATCAAATTCAAGAATATCGTTCAGCATCATCTATCCCGTTCGCCACTGTTTTTTATAGGGGATATCACAAAAACCTATAACATGGTACCAAGACAATGCCTGAATTCGAAAAATATGACCATACTTCCTTTCTCCAGTAGTGTAGGCACCAACAATGCAATTCTGGTTGGACTTATTGGACTCAAAGGTCTTTATCGTGGCAAAATCAGTTGGCTACGGGAATAAAAAATCAACAAGTGACAGTTGTTATCGTGACATTTTTGCATTATAATCAGCTTTATTCTACACAGAGCTTGGCCTATATGGGTTCAGTACCAGTTCATCCATGTGAGTCAAGTTTCAGTTTGGGTTCAGGAAGAGGAAGTGACACATGCTGACCATAAACAGAAACCAGTCCAATTCTACAGGAGCGTTTCCAGCTCTCCCATATCCTGTTTAAGAAGTCCACAGAGTGGCCCCTCGTATGAGTCGGGGGACCACGGCGGGGCTCTGGGTTTTCACCCGTGACTCATCGAATCACAAGGATGCACATAGCGCGACTCATCCAAAGCTCAAACACACACTCTGACATTATGCAAATAATGTGTTTAAGGGGCTGATGCATGTCACACACAGGCAACAGGGCGACACAAACACACAAAAAACAGGATGTAAATATTCGAGGTTTTGTTTTGGAATTTTTGGAATCCAGGGCAGTGATTGACGACCACGTGAGGGGAAAGAAAAAGACTCACTGACGCTCAACGGGGGATTTCTCCATCTGTCACAGGCCAGAGTTGTCAGAGTTGTCTCGCCTTTGAGCCAGCAACAGAGGTAGTAACAGTCGCAAAACGAGGCCTGTGTAAAAGGGACGTTTCATGGCGTGTTATGTGTGTGTGCGATCAGCGGGAAATTTAAAAAGCGTCTGATAGCAGTTAGCAGCTAACTCAAAGAAGAACAGCTGCTGGAAATGTCCGCAAATTGGTAAAACAATGAGATTCTGGCGCTCTTTATCCTCTGAGCAGAGGACGAGATCAGCCACCATATAACAGGGATGGTAAATTACTGCCATGTTATGCCATTGTTATTGTTTAGACAGTTCTGTTGACGTGTCAGCGCGTTCTTTTCACGAACTCATAAAATACCGCCACTTCGTCCGTGATTTTGGCATCAGACACCAAGGCCAAATGCCACCTGTCGTGGCGATATGAAACGCCAGCATACGGGGTCATGTGATGATGTGACAGGATGGACCTTTTGTGGCAGTATGAAAATGCTGCCTGAAAGCCGAACCTGTTGTGGCAGTATGATACGCCACTGGATGGCGTCCCTTTATGAGTCTGGATGATACTTGTCATGGCAGTATGATAAGCCACTGAATGCCATCACTTTATAATGAGTCTGTATGACACTTCTCATGGCAGTATGATACGCCACTGGATGGCATCACTTTATAATGAGTCTGGATGACACTTGTCATGGCAGTATGATATGCCGCTGGACGGTGGCAGTTTGAAATGCTGATGGTAACGACATCATATGAGGAGCTGGGAAGTCCTTATAGGATGGGTGGGAGGGGAGGTGTACTGGTCTAACAAACCCTGGACTTTCACCCAGGAGTCCACTGTTTGCTTCCCGGATAAATGTTGTGCCACCTAACCAAGCTTATTTTGAAAAAAAAAAAAGTATGCATCTAAAGAGCAGAAACTGTGCATTTCCTGTAAAAATGGAGGTGTGGAAGGAAACAACACATTTTACAGCCATAAACTTACACACAATACCAGAACGACAACAGCAGATGCAGGTGACCTAGTGTGTCATATGTCAAAGTCAGTGGCTTTGAACAAACAGCAAAATTTGAGTTGGGGTGGGAGTTCTCACCTGAGCCTGATGGGTCCTGAAGGGCCAGATGAGTCAGACTGGCTTCAGGCTGAAAATGTGTGCTGATTGGCCGGGTCGGGAAGGGCTCTGGCTGTGGAAAAAACAAACAAAAGAAAACCATAAATTGTGTGAATAAATAAATATCTATTAAAAAATGCGAGCACTCTGTGCTTAATTTATGTAATTGTTATATTATCTATATAAATTCAAAATATATTTTAAATACTGTATATTATTGATGGACTGACTGATTGATTGATATTATCTCCCATTTCAGTACCGGAGAGCAGCTCCCTGTTCCTCTCACCCTGCAGGCAGGAGAGCTACCACACAGCCAGTGTGTCCTGGGCATTAGAAGCCATCTAGTGCTTTTTGGGGGGTCGGGCTCTGGTTCAGTATTTTTTTATGTGATGATTTTGAAAGGATCGGTTTGGGTTTCAACTCACACAGGTTGATTCGGTTAAGGTTGTAATTTTTTTAGCCCATTAAGAACTCTATTTGGGATGAGAATTTGCGGGTTAAACGTCACACCCATCATGCCTGTTTTGCTTCTGCGATGCCGGCATGATGTCTAAAAATCACACATTGGAGCAGTGTGATGTCGCCGTTATTTGGTTCTGTGTAAAAATACAAAGGTGGCATAAAGAAGGGACTTTGTAATCTCTGTGCAAAAAGATCGAATGTAACACACTAAAATTAATGTGAAAATGCTGCCAATCCTGTAACACAGGAGCTCCTTTGTTATGCCAGCTTGGTTAACCACTTCAACTTTATGGTGAAGTATGTGTCACACAGGACCTAAAAGTAATCTTCTCAACTTCGTGGTTAACGAGGCGAGTGAGCAGCTTTGTTCAGTGGTGTACAACATGAAAACTTGGGTCTGTCCCTGCGCCTGCATCTAGATTTCATTTTCTAACTCCAAAGTAACCACTTTCTGCATGGTCGATTTTCAGTTTCAGAGATTCTCCCTCCTCTTCTCCCCTGCTCTTCTGCTCACCTCTTTTTTTTTCTTTGTCATCTTGTTGTTCTCAACATCTCTGGTGGTCTAACATCATCACCGCGGTGGTCTGACATCCGTGTGGTCCTGCAGGTCAACGAGAGAACACAGACATTAAGCGGGTCAGAGAACAAACACACAAAGAGAAAGAGAGACGGGCTTTCACCTGGTGTGAGTAACTTTGATGGCTCAGATTAGTCCCGCTTGTTAGACCCCTCACACATCATTTAAGAGCCCACTGATGGTGGTGGTATACACTCAAACACTTAGGGAGTGTACTTTATTTATCAGAGAAGGGTTTGACCCTTCCCAAAGCGACAAATAGTTTTCCCTGAGTCTCCCTGAGTTACTAGGGGAAAAGCATGACCCTTCTTCCACCACACATGACCATATTTCACAGTTTCTGGCCATGATAAATGGTGTGATTTAGGCGATTTTCTAAGAGAACACGATTTTAAAACCCACTTATGGTTCTGAAGGTACTTAAAATGAATAAAAACACACCCATTTAAAGTTAAATGTCCCTCCAATAAGCCAAATAAAAACATAACCCCAAAGCACACCACAGATATTTTGTATTAGTATCAAGGCTATTTTAGATGTTAACCTCTGGACACGTCAGTCGAGTATGAAAATAAATTTGCACAAACATGAAAGTAAATATCGGAACTGAAACCAAGTTCTATTTAAAGCGGGAAATTGACATTTGCGGGCTAGCAGCTTCAATCTCTTGTCCGAATATGGTCACTTCAGGCTCAAAAAAAACCAAAAAACTTGAGGATTTAAAACAGCAGTCCACAAACCAGTTGGTGACGTCATGTTCGGTATGTCCATTATTTATGAGTATGCTTTTGGTTAAGATCATGTCGCCATCCTGTGAGCCCGTAAAGCGCTTAATAGGGATTTAACTGTGTTTTGAGAGTTTTCATTTCAACTGAGATTTTTTTTCTTAACAGTGTGTTTGGAATTTTTTGAGAATGAAGGAGGGAAAAACCCAGTTTACAAAAATACCCTATGAACTGGGCACAGTTTTGCAGCTCAGAAAATAACCACTTAAACAGGTTTTACTAACGGAAAAATACAAATCACACCAGTGTGGGTTGCTTTAAAAGTTGTGCAATGGGAGGAGGTTCAGAGGCAAATAAAGGTTGTTTTTTTCTTGTGATCAAATTTGTATGTAGTTTTGTGCAGATGACAATAATAAATTATATATACATAGCTGAATCTCATCCATATGTGCCTATGTGTGTTACAAATTTTGCGGGTATTGATGCTCCTGCAGGAATGTTAACTTTTGGTCTAACCGTCGCCTCCCCACCCTGGCTGACTTAGTATGACCTGTGATGTCTAATTCGTATAATAAAAATAAAATAAAATAAAATAGTTAAAAAACAATAACTGAAAAAACACATATCTACAAAGATTACACCCCCCTCCCAAAAAAAACAAATGAAGTAATTCAGAGGATCTCCGTTGGCCATTTTACTTTTTTTAACACGGTCCCTTGAAATTCCACTTTTGTCGGGCAAAAAACATGAAGATTGGGACGATCAGCAAATAATAACTAAACTAGGTTAAAAGGTTCCTTCACTGCGTGACATGTATCTCGTGTCACAGCTGACCTTCACCCAACATTGACAACTGACGTTAGAACAGAAAGATACCACTTCCTTTTGTCATTATTTTTAGCCTTTAGTCATGGAAATCAGCCAGAAATAATACAGTTAATGGTCAGATTCACCCATGATCTTTGCGTGCTGAGAGGGTGTGAGATGCAGAGTGCTGAAAAGAGGAGGCGCGCTGAGTGTTTATCATCATTTTATGTCATCACAGTTTATTTTTTTTAATCCAAGACTGTTCAAGATTGGTCAAAGGGAATTACTCACACATTTACATACTAGTAAACAAACTGGAGTCATTTTTTTAATAAATAATTTCATTCTAAGCAGCTTGTGAATATTTTATTTATGTCTGTATCAGGACATGAGGCAAAAACCTACATGTTTAAAACCACCTTCTTCCAATGGAAACAGCACCATAGTGACTCACACACAGAGGTTATACTTATTACTTCTTTATGGAAATGTTTTTCTAAACTTTACACTCTCCTGCTGCGCTCATTTGCAGAAACTTGAGAGCTGGTGAGGTAACAACTTCCTTGATTTGTGGTTTTTGAGATGATTGAGCAACATCGTTCATTGACGTACGCAAACTTAAAAGTTGATGACTCTACTTCTGAAAACTCCTGGTGTGTGTGTGTGTTTGTGTGTGTGTGTGTTGGAAAGGAAAATGATCCAGATAATCATAACACTGCCGCAGGCTCTGTTACATCAGCTGAACCCTACAGATACACTGCGAAGTAAATGAGCGAGGAGACAAAATCATATGAACTCCTAATAATGATTTTTGTGTTGAGGTTAATTTTCTAGATATGCTGGCGGCATTAAGGTCAGTCTGTTCATTACTTCTGCACTGACTGAAATATTTCATAACTGCTGGATGGATTGAGCCTATCGGCAAAATCTTCACTGAAATCACATTTTACTGAAATCACAATCTTAACCCTTTGAAACTGGAGCAAATTGGCTTGATTTCTTTCAAAAAAAAAAATTAGAAGAAAATGGAAAGAAAGCAATAAGTAACTCAAGAAATAACTCAGAAATTAGCAAAAAAATAATTTAAAAAAAGTTAGGCAAAAAAATACCTGAAAAATCTGACAAAAAAATAAATAAACAGAAAAATATGATATAAGAACATTAATAAATATAACTATATTTTGTGTAACACAGTTATAATGATACAATTCTTATAAAGATAAAACTAGTTTTTGTTTTTCCCTTTTCTTCTCACTCTCAGCTATATTTCACATGCTTTTTTTTACCTTTTAATACTTCTTGCCTTTATTCCCATGTTTTTGGAAGAAATCGCACCAATTTGCACATTTCAAAGGTTTAAATGCTTGTGAAACGTGTCGGATCGCAGCACAAGAAAACGGACTTTCCAGGTTTTAAAGGATTAACAACAAAGAGTATTTGTTGCCCAAAAGTAGTGCCGCATTCACACTACATGCGACACAGCAACAGCTTACAAGTCATTTTCAGCGGATGCCTCTGACATGAAACTGACGCCGGCCTCAACTTTCTTGAGCGCTCCAATGACAGTGAACCTTCAGCCAATCATATGTTTCAGTTTCTAGCCGTGTTACCAGCCCGCTCTCAGTCTGAACTTGTCATATACCGTCACTTTGACAATGCTCTTGGCGTATGATCCCGACGCCAAAAGGCACTTTTTACATCAGTTGCGAATGCGGCCGGACAGAACCAGTTGTGTGTGCGTGAAACGTGGCAGAATGGCGTCAGGTTGAAACTCTACCAATAAGAAGTGTGAAGGCGGGTGATAGACGGGTCCAACAAACCCCGGACTTTTATTCTGGAGTCTGGTGTCGTCACATAGCAACCAACGTGCTTGTGTTGTCTAAACATAATGAAATGCAGCGTAATCCCACCACGTGCTTTTGATGTCATCACAGAAGCGGCATCGCGGGACGTCACCAGCCGACGCAGAAGGATACCTAGAGCGTAATATGTAGACGACAAAGCAGTAGTATGTGAATTGTGCTGCTCTGTCTCAGTGCTTTCAGCGTACGCCCATGACGCCGAAAGCCGTCTTCTGCGGCTGGATGGCGTTAGATGAGAACGTGCTGAGATAGAACTGGTGGCGTTGTTATTGCATGCTGGCGGACGACTGGAAGGCACCAGGTGTGTCCACATGAAACGTGCAATGACGGCGAAACATGAGAATGCAGCTGATTGGAACCCGTCGCGTGCACATAAATACTGAAGGGCAGCGTCAGGTAATAACGCTGCCGGTAACCACGTAATATAAGGAGCACGAGGGCGCTTTTGTGCCAGAGTTCAGAGGGCGACTCCCGTGTGGACGTGTCTGTTTTTCTACCTTACCATGTGCTGATTTTGTCTACCGAACTGTCCATGCTTTTTCATACTGTGAAACCACGGTAACAGACTGCATCATCCAACCATGACATCATCCAACCATGACATCATCCAACCATGACATCGTGCCACCATGACGTCATCCCACCATGTGCATTCGTTGACGTCATCGTAACAGCATCCCGGAGCGTATAAAGCTGACACAGATGGATATCTAAAACGTCGTAGGTAGACGTGGAAGGTGTTTGACAGAGCGGCGTCATGTGACGAGTTTGGAGTGAGAACGTGTTGTGCTGACGTGACGTAAATGGTTGCGTAACAACTGAAAAGCTCAATAGCTAAAGAGGCTAAAAACCAGATTACTTTTTCCCCCTCTTCTGCACAGCTGGCCAATCACGTCCTGACGTTGGTGTGAATTCAACGTTGGAAAAGTGTGTGAGTGGGGATTTTTGAAGCTGTCTGACTGTCTGACAAGCTGATGAGTGTATCAGCGTATTAAGGCTTGTCGCTGTAACTTGCTGGAATTGCATTATATTGTCATTTATTTTTCCCTTCCTGCTGTACATAATTTTTAACCTATTCTCACAAACCTCCTTCTGCCTCGGAGCGCACCGTAACTACCTCTGCTGAAGGCGCCGTGAGAGTATTGAACTCGGCATGCTGCCACAAGAGCTGCTGCGTACGGGCCTTTCTCGTAAATCCATTGTGAAAGCTTTGGGGCTGCTGACCAGGACAAGCAGAGCGAAAACGAGAGTACAGCTGGCTGCCTTTTGAGGGAAAGATGGAAAGTTACAAAGACAGGAAAAGGCTTTTTGAAAAAAAAAAAAAAACAAGGGGAAAATCCAGGAGCCGTGTGCCGGTTTCTTTGGAGGTCCTGCATTGTGTTCTTGTAACCCAGAGGGAAAAAAAAAAAAAGCAGATTGAAACACGACACAGTGAGATAAAGATGTTTTCGTTCTACGCTATCTGATTCCACACATCTACTGTTTCATCTCAGATGTGTGTGTGCACATGCTGATACTTAGTCATAAAAGGCTTTAACCATTTGAAACCTGGATCGACATCTCTTTTCTTAGGCTGCATTTAAACACCTTCTGCAGGTACCTAAGCCTTTGAACTCTGAGTGGAGTTCAGTTTCTCTAAAAAAACATGGCAATAGGCAACTCAGCAGAAATTTCAAGCACTTTTTCAGGTCATTTCTTTGTTTTTTAACTTTCAGGTGATGTTTTAGGTAACATGGGATAAAGGATGGGATAAATATTTTCTTGTTTTTTTTCTTTC
Organism: Plectropomus leopardus; assembly: GCF_026936395.1. Lineage (NCBI taxonomy): Eukaryota > Metazoa > Chordata > Actinopteri > Perciformes > Serranidae > Plectropomus > Plectropomus leopardus. The sequence continues at coordinate 29,353,954 of NC_142193.1, forward strand.
TTTTATTCTCTGCTAAATTCAGGTCATTTCCTTGATTTTTTGTTTCTGTTGTTTCTTTTTTTTATGATTTTTCAGGTCATTTCTTTGTTTATTCTTTACTTTTTCACTTTTTTTTGCAAATTTTAAAATTATTTCTTGTACTTCTTTTAGTAATTTCTTGTTAGTTTCTTCCTAAGTTGCTCTTTGCCTCTTTTCCATGTTTTTGAATGAAATCAAGCCAATTTGCTCAAGTTTCAAAGGGTAAAAAGCGCTCTTGACACATTCCTGTTTGTTTTCTCGGCACAAGATCAAAGTCAGATGGCCTTAAAATTAGCTCGTAGGGGTTTTTGCGTTGTATGACGCTGCTGAGTAAAGGCCCAGAGGAGCGTGCGAGTTCTTTAATGTTGATCCAAAAACCAGACTATCCACTTCATAACACCATTTCACAGGTGAGCGCCGAGTCACGAAACTAAATCCCCACAGTGAGTGTTTGGTGAATACTGAGGTAATGATTCTGGGTCCAACCTGTTAATTTAAGTGATCCAAAGCTATTCTCAGTGACAGAATCGGATTATGTGACGATCCATATGCAGTCACTTTATATGCCAGGGGAGAGAAGACAGACGTGGATGGTGGAGAGGAGACAGAGGGATTAGAGATGAGGAGGAGGTGTGGGAGGAGGCTGGAGATGGAGGACGATGGGAGAGAGAGAAATAGCCGAGTTGCCAGGACTCCAAAGCTTGTCTGTCATTCTGTGCGTCAGTCAGCCTATTCGCAGGCTCAGACGCAGGTACAGTATCTGCGCAAATGAGAGTATATATATACACACACACGCACGCACACAGAAAACACACATTTCCTCGCTCTTATCAACGCAGGCTGGAAATATCCCTTTTTATCCCCTGTCACAGCCTAATTAGATTCCACCACCACAGCGATAAATTTCCCTCCACATTTTCTCTCTTTTCTACTCTCACTCTCTGCCACACTGCAGCTCTGCAGACCTTCTGGCTGTTTCCCTGGCAACAGCTGCTTCCTGTTTGTCTGTCTGTGTTGCCATGGAGGAAGAGAAGGGGTGATGGTGGCGGCAGCGGCAGCAGCGGCGGCTCTCTAATGATAACAAAGTGGCCCTGAGCGGACATCAGGTGTGTGTGTGTGTGTGTCACTGGTGGATTTTTATTTTTTTTTTAACCTGATGCTAAAAAGCTAATGCTAACGGTAAAACTCCATGAAAACTTTGTCTCAAGATGACTTTTGGATAATTTCTGCTGATTCATTTTAGAATTAAAATGATAAAAATAGGGAATAAAGCCATTTCATGTTAAAAAAATGTGCTTTTCCAATGCTGTTCAGCTCATTCTGGACAAGCTGTTAAGCAAATGTGTGCTCACCGTACTTATGATCATGATGTTCAGGAGGTTTTTACCAGGAGCCGAATTATCTGAATAGGACTTTAAGTCTCCAAAATAAATGGACCTGGTGATTTATACCGATAAAAATAATAAAGAAAGCAGTTTCATGTTAAAAATCAGTGTTTTTCCAATGCTGTTTGGCTCTTTATGACAAGCTGCTAGCCCAGAACCTGCTACACACCTTTTTCCCCCCATAACTTCAGATCCAGATGTTCAAGAAGTTTTAAAAAAAAAAGGGGCCGAATTATCTACAGAGATAGCTTTATGTCCAAAAGAAATTGACCAGGTCAATAAAACTGCTAGTTCACTGTTTCATGTTACAAATTAGTGTTTCTTCAGTGCTGTTTGGCTCTTTGTGACAAGCTGCTAGCCCGGCACCTGCTAAACTGTGCTCACCTTTTTCCCCTTATAACTTAAGATCCAGATGTTCAAGAGGTTTTTACAAGATGCTGAATTATCTACAGAGGTAGCTTTATCTCCAAAAGAAATGGTTTTAGCTGGTTCACCTTTAAGAGCCAGACGTTGGGAAGTTTTTACCGGGAGCTTAATTATCCAAAAAGGTCTCTTTCCTCTCTAAAACAAATGGACCCGGCGATTTAAACCAGATTTAAAACAGTGAATAAAGCAATTCTCCATTAGAAATCTGTGTTTTTCCAACGCTGCTTGTCACAGAGAGGCTGCTAATTATGATGGCCGATGTCCCGATCTAGAGCCGGTGTTTGGTCTGTCCGTTCTGGACTACTGCCAGTGCAATCTCTGTAGATGAGGACCTGCTCCCTATGTCGGTATAAACAGCTCCTTCAAAGGCAATGAAAACACAATGATAGTTATTTTCAGGTGATGATTCTCTAAGAAAACATACCTATTACATTCAATTACACACGGGACCTCAAATCTCCTCCATGAGAATTTGCCTTTCCTCAAACTTTCCGCTTCGTTAAGAAAGAATAAAAATATTTCTCAACCTGCAGTCAGCTTCAACTGTTACTCCACTTTTGCAGCTGTGTTGCTTTTTACCAGCTGTGCTTTTGCACAACAACCTAATTCTATGGAAGCAGTCATCAAAGTGTTGCAACATCTGCATCACTTCATGTACTTAATTTTTCATTTACCTTTCCAAGCAAAGCATGTGTTGTAATTTTCATCTGTGAACAAAAAAGGGCACGTCAGCATCAGCGGATCGTTTGTTCTTGCACTTTGGAAGAGAAAGTTTTCCACTCTGTTTTCATCCTCACTGACTTTCATATATTTGTGAGTGTGCGAAGCTTTAAAATCAGAGATCATTGAGGTTGTTTCTCTGATTTTAGGAAATTTTTAGGATGTTTCTAATCCTTTAGGACATGTCCAGGGTTTTGGGATGTTTCCAGGATTTTAGAGGGTTTCTAGGACTTCAGGATGTTTCTAGGATTTTAGGACATTTCTTGGATTTTAGGATGTCTTTAGGACTTCAGGATGCTTCTAGGAATTCGGGACGTTTCCAGGATTTTAGGTTGCGTCTCTGATTCTGGGATAATTCTAGGATTTTAGGATGTTTCCAGGATCGTAGGAGGTTTCAAGGACTTTAGAACGTTTTTAAGACTTTAGGATGTTTCTAGAATTTTTAAGACATTTCCAGGATTTTAGGACATTTTGAGGACTTACGGAAATTTCTAGGATTTCAGTACATTCCTAGAATTTTTTTTAGCAAGTTTGTAAGATTTTAGGATATTTTAAGGACTTTAGGGCATTAGGGGCTTAGCTCGGACTTCTGTCAGGGGGTGCAGAGGATCCTCCACTGGCACTTTTTGACAAACAAGCTCTATTTTGATGTTGTCTTATACTCTCTGGCACTGTATGTATACTAAAAGTACATAAACAATTCACCATGTGACTCACTTCATTTTCGTGATGAATTAGAAATTGGCAGCCTATCCGGGGTCAGATTTGGCCGTAGGACGTAAGTTGAGTATCACTGAGTCTTCAGCTACTCATGAACGCTTTGAAGTAATTGTGTCTTTGTGCAGTGAGAAGCCGGCATATTTCTCTAAGCATACCAGACGTGGCTGAGCACCACTTTCCTCAAAAATGGTGTTTGATAAATGCCAAGAATGACATCAAAACTTTGCTCCCGAGGCATTTGTTTAAAGAGGAGCTCTTTGTGGAAAGCGACCGCAGTGTTTTGGTAAGGGGGTGGGGGGTATACCCGTATCTCACTGGAAACAATAGCTGCAACTCGAGAAACTTCTCAAGTTCACAGGTACAACACATGGTAAGCAGCGTATGTGGGGCGAGTATCTTGTTCTGCACCAGCCTGTTTCCCTCCCAACTCGCAAACTGTCAGAAGATAAAAGAGGAAACATAGCAGAAAGAGAGTGGGAAACAGAGCGACTTCAAAGCCGCACAAGAATTTCTTTAAACATGGTTCTCCAAAGACCACATCAAACACAAGGGGAGGCGAACGAGGGGGGGGCTGGGTTCATGTGTGCGCATGAGTGTGCGTGCATCACAACATGGCACAAAAACTTGCAAAGATGCATCTAGGCTACGCCGCTCCAGCCCGAGCGCGGAGACGAAAAAGAGGCTGTCGGCTCGGATAAAGAGTTTGGAGTGTGTGTGCGTTTCTTCTCGTTCTGGGAGGCCTCTTCAGCACCCAGAGAGCACTTCAGCACAGCGGCTGCCAAGGAGACGATCAGAGGGTGGCCCCGCAGCCCACACACACGCTCACGCATACTCACCCCGCCGCATCAGGGCTCCCATCACGCAAGTGCACAGCCGCACACAAACACACACACATCAAAACACACACTTCATGCTCTTTTACAGTGTGCAAACCGGAGTGGATATTGATTGTTTTAAACAGAGCATTTACGACGCAAATGCTATTCCTAGGGCTTAGAGTACACCCACACATGTTTCCCCGATGGCACACACAAGCAATACAACACACAAACACACACACACAGAAACACACAAACAGGCAGCGATACATTAAAACATTGCCGACATTCCTGAAAGCCCTCTGGTATCATCACACAATCACCTCCGACTCTGAGGCCCTTTGTCAGGAGAAACCGTGACCTTTGTCCTGTTTTGACCGGCTGTGGAGCTGGGGACCTGGCGTTTCAGGCTGCGTTCAGTAACAATGGCACGGATGGAAAAAGAGATGGAAACTGTGAAGTCTTCCAGTCTGAGGTTTGTGGACTGTCTGACCCCGTGGCTCCTGTTCTTCCTTTCTTTTCATGCCGTTCCTCCTGTTTCTCCGTTACTCTGGCAGCCTGGCAGACGAGGTATTGTGGAGTCTTCCTGTCAGACTCCTCTCGTTGGGTCTCTGCCTGTCTGCCGCTGTCCCTGCCCGTCTGTCTGGTTTTGTGTTTGTTTCTTCCTCCTCTCTGTCTATGGTCATGGTGATGTCTCTCTACCTATCTATAGCCCTATTTGCACTAGACCAGGATTACCAGGGGACCTCATGTAATTTAGAAATGACTGCACCATGTCTGTGTTTCGTGCAGCACATCCACTCAACATAACTGAAGTCTGTTTTTAACTTGGATTTACTGACAATATCCACCGGATGCATAAAGTCGTCGGTAGCTCAACTCCAGGTGGATTTCTATTACAGATTTGCACAAAACTCAAAACTCACTTGCACAGAGGCGAGATGACCGTATTTCCACTGAGAGGTGTTCTGAAGCATGACGATGGATGTTCAAAACATTAGCAGCTTTATTTCTATTGCAGCCGCCGCACTGGCCGTCATTATTTCCAGACGGAGGCCACGTAGGCGTGTTATTGAGCGATAATATAAAGTAGTCACAGCATATAGTCCATGATTTTAAAGAGGAATTGTGGATTCAAAACATCCAGATAATCCGCCCAACTTATTCAGAGTTATGTGATGCAATAACAGCTCTTGTAGCTCCTGCTGCATCATTGGAGCCAGTTCCTACTGACAAGCACATCTACATAGCATCATCTGACCTAGAAAAGCCAAAAAAGAGTTTCTATTGCAGTTTTGCGAAATATGGCTTCTTTGAATTGTGTGAAATACCACCTCATGCAAGCGTAAAAACATTTTTGATAAATGTACGTTTTTTCAAACAGTCGTGTTTCCATTAGGTGTATTCTATAGTCGCAATTTCAATTTGCGCAGTTTGAGGGTTAATGGAAAACCGACTACAGAGACACTACACAGCACTACTAGCATTGATGAGCTTTGCAGTGGACTTCTGGGTATTACGCTGTTTCTGCTATTTAGGTTCTGGGATACTGCTACCATGACACAAGCACATGTTGGGATTACGCTGCACTTGGTTATGTTTAGACAACAAAAGCACATGGCAACCAACGCCGGGACGTCAACAAACGCACATGATAGTCAGGATTAGGCAACAAGGACACGTGGTAAGGTCTAGAAAAACAAACATCACACTCAGATGGGAAGTGAACACCCGAGTCAATGAAAGTCTGGTGTTGGACCCGTTCACTTCGTGCTCCCTAGATTACGTCGCTACCGACAGCATTTCAACCTGATACTGTCGCAGTGTTTGATGCTGCTGCAGCTGGTGCCATCCTGGCTGTCTGGCTGCGAATCATTCATTCATCATCAGCGTTATCAGCTGAGTACATTTTGGCAACATCATGACTGGCAACGTATCGTACAGCCGCAAAAAGTGGCGTTTGGCAGCAAGAGCGTCGGCTGTCTTGAGTCTATCTAGTGTACTTACTCAGTTGAAAGATTTATGCTTCTTCTATATGTCAAAGACGAAAAAATCTGTGCAAGATGGTGGAAACATGGATGAATTACCAAAAGAGATGCAAAGAAACTGCATATAGATCCCAAATAACTACGAAAATGGGTAAAACAACCACAAAAAGACACAAAACAATGACAAGGAGACACAAAATTATTACAAAGGGACACAAAACAACTAAAATACTCAAAATTACCTCAAACAGACACAAAGGAACTACAAAATGGGTAAAACAACCACAAAAGGACACAAAACTACCACAGAGTCTGTGTGTCTTACTCCTATTTACGGGAGGTGGAGGGGCCCTTTGCATATTTGTGACCAGGGGCCCATTGTATCATAATCTGCCCATGGGTGGAAACAAACTTTATGTGTAATTTGTCCACTTTCTGTAGTTTCCAGTTAATCTTAATTTTTGTCTCCAAGCTTCAGCATTTCTGCAGTCACACAGCTGTAGCACCAGACTTCTGAAGCTAATATGCTCATTTTCTGAGAAAATGTGAAATAAGTGTTGAAACATCCAAATCGTTGCATCAGAAAAAAAAAGAAAAAAGTCAGATATAACATACACCCACCAAAATACAACACCTCTGTTGTGTTAAACTGGTAGGAGTTGGAACGGCTGACCTGTGGAAAATCAGACGTTATTATTCTGTAGCCTACAGCTGTGTATCCTCTGATGGCGAACGCACTATCACAGGCACAATCAGTTCTCACATCAGACTTTACGTTTGTCATTTATCATCTTCCAGTGAATTTAATAACAGAAACTACTAAACACACACACACGACCACAGGATGCGATCAGAATTCGAACATCCTCTCTGCCCCCTCAGCATCCTGTGTGAAAACCCGACAACCGCAGCAAAGCAGGAAGTCACGTCTGCGCGGAAGGACACAGAGGTTAGCGGGGACATGATGTGGACAAACACGGTGATCTGAGGTGAATTAAAAATGACACGTATACATTTCATGTTATGGAGACATATATAGGTGTGTGTGTGTGTGTGTGTGTTAGCGTATGTTTGCGAGTATGCATGGATCTGTCTAAATGCTGGTGTACAACGCTTCCCTAAAAGTGTTTGTTTTTTCTTCATTCTGGCTCATATCATCGATATTATTCCCTTTTTCTTGTTGTAGTAAGTTATTTATTTGCATATTTTCATTTCTCCTCCCCTCTGTATTGCCACCTGCCTACAGTCAACAATAAAACTGATCCCACGATGATTCACTGCAGCAAACATTGTGTTTGGTCTGTAACTCATGTTAACTTCCTGTTCTTCTCTTTTGTTTTTTTCTTCGTTTGTCGTGCATGTCACCATCTTGTCATGTCATTTCACCAATAAAAAATACATAAAATAAAATTTTGCAATCAATGTATGTTTTAGGTTCAATACAACTTCCTTCTCGCTGCAGGCTGAAAAGCGTCTGACAGGCGTTAAATAAGCGTTCATCCCCACACGAGACAGTCAGCTGACGGGTGCAGCAACCTCTGTGAAAGAGTCTAATGGGATTTGTTTTGATGCTGCAGATGATTTGCCCCGGGACAATGCTCCGCTCTCTGATCCTTCCTAATTGATACACGGATGTGGGTGGATGGCTAAAGCGTGGGGCGAGGGAGGAAGATGAAGAAGTGGAGTAAAAAAGAAAGAAAGAGGCGGTTTTGTAAATACAGAAAATAGAGGAGGCACCTGCTGGGTCCACATGGCTCTGAAAGGCCCCGTTTAAGTGGCTGCACTCACGCATGCATCAGTCTGAAGCGCTGCTCCTGCTGTGAGCAAATGTGGTTGTGAGCACATGGTGCCTCTGATCAAGGCGATTGGGAAGGTGGTTTGTGTTATCCCGGGGATGGTGGGCTGGGTTTTTTTATTTTTATTTTGGGGGCGTTGAAGCACAGGTGCAGGTTGTAAAGGAGGATAGTTAAGAGTGAAATGAGGATTGAGGAGAGGAAAAACAAGTACAGTAAACATAAGAAAGGACGGCAGAGACGGAGGCCAGCGTTTTAAAAATTCTCTCTTTCTACACACCAGCTAAGACACCTGGTTAACCCTTTCAAACCTGGATTGACATCACTTTTCTTGTGCTGTGCTCAGATGCGTTTCAAGTATTTAAACCTTTGGACTCTGAGCACAGAGGTTTGATTTCTTTCAAAAACATGGGGGAAAAAGGCAATAAGAAACTAAGAAATGTCATGAAAATTCAAATAAATCATTAGAATTATTGAATTATTTGAAAAAATAAGTTAAACTGGATTTATAGTTATCATAACACCAAATTGAAAATGTATATTTTATTCATGGCGCGCTTGGACGCTGAAAGCACTGACATATTTGAAGAATTCGGAGTGAGATCGGGCTGTGGGGACGCAGACGCCTCTGTGCATTTTCAGCTGATGTCGACCAACGGCGAATAATAAAGCTGCGAAAGGTGGCTTTTGGCGACGAGATCTTACGCCAAAATCAACGCAAAAGCGGCTGTATTTGAAAACTTCAGAATGAGAACAGGCTGGTGTGACTATAGCGCAAAAATGAACCCAAATTATAACAATAACCTTGCACACAGTGATGATGTCACTCCTTTATTCTGCCCTTTGACCCTCAGAGTGTGTGTGTGTGTGTGTGTGTGTGTGTGTGTGTGTGTGTGTGTGTGTGTGTGTGTGCGTGTGTTCGCCTATGATTAAAGTAGTCCCATTACTTCCTGTTTCTGTTTCAGTCGACATGTCTTTCTCCTTATATTCTCTCAATGCATTCATCTTCATGGCGACACTGGAAATTCAGTAACTCCTCTGCAGAACTTTTTCCAACTTTTTCAGTATTACTCAGGATTAGTCGATGAAACAACTGTTCACATTCCTGCAGCACACAGTGAGTGTACGTATGTTTTTGCAGCGAGAGAAACAGAGGAGGAGATGTGTGTTTCTGACCCGCTCAGCAGAGAGAAACATCTGCGTGTGGATCCACCTGCATGCAATCATCTACACACAACATCCGCGCTTATCTCTCAGCGCACACAAGGAAACCAATCCTCTCACCCGATAACCACAATTAAACACCCAAAAAAGACTTTTTCATTTCAGTTCTGAGCCGCCGTACACATGTCCATATATTCAGGATCAGATGTCAAGAGTGTTTGTGAGTCACACATTTTTGAATGCTCATGGGCTTGGCAGGGGTTACAGCCAGATAACATCAAATGAAAGTCGGACACACACACACACACACACACACACACACACACTCACAGATGGATCAGTCCTCTATGTGAGTAACTGCAGAGGCTGAGCTGAGAAGTCGGTTGCGGAGTGCTTGTGGTGGGATAAAGAGATGCGCACATGCTGGCAAAGTTTTGCACTTTAAAGTTTCTTTTACATCTGACACTGAAAGTCGTTTTCCTCTTCAGAGTCACGGGGCGTTGCAGCGTTTCAAAAAGATGAACGGAGATACACTCAAACAGTCACTTGCACCGCATCGTTGTCTCACAATGTCAGTGGGGATGAGAGTACAACTTTCGTTATTACTCAGCAGAGGAGAAAGTGGACGGCTCACTACAGCTGCTCTGCTTGAGGGGAAATCGTCACACTGAGATGTAAGAAAGTTTGTAAAATGTCGAATAAAACGGTAAACGGACTTCTGTTGCACCTTTCAACTCCTCAAAGCTGTGACGAGATGCCGTCAGCAGACGACCTGCTCTACCTCCTGAGCCCCAGCTGCCCAAAATCACAGCATAAAAAGGCAGTTAAAGCTGGTGATTAGCATCAACCTTTCAGGAAGAGACCACGGGGATTTTAAACACAATAAAGGCCACAGAGACATCCAGATGTATTCTTGATAACCAACAACAACAGGAAATATAACAATTCAATAATAAAGAAATGCAAATGTAAGCTAATTTTACTTTTGTGAATATATTGTGTAATGTCCTATAGTGTTTTAAATTAAATTAAATTAAATTAAATTAAATTAAATTAAATTAAATTAAATTAAATTAATTATTTGTCCCAGAGGGCAACAGTCGACATTAATCTGTACACAAGGTAACTTTGCACCTTTGCTCATTCACTCTCCACAGGAGCAGATTAATAAGTATCCACCATAACTCCATATGCCCCGTAATAATTCAGCGAGCGTTAAAATGATGGTAAAAATCTCTTTTGCAGTATGAAGCACCTTCAGCAAGTCATGACAGTCACAATAATGCAGCATCAATAAAGACTGACGCTGCGACATAGCTCACACGTACAACACGTACTGATACTGTCACGTCAACATCGTCGTCAACATTAATACCACAAAAACACGATAAAAACTACAGACAAACACAGAGCCCACAGCTGCAGCTGGCCGCTGCCTGAGCACGCACCCTCGGGTTTAACTTAAGTTAAAATGACAAAGAATCAAAAGCAGAGCTCTCCAGGTTGACCCCTGTCTCTGGCCAGCTTGGCGCATGGTGGGTTTTTTTTTACCTTCACGGTAACAGATATACGAGCAAGAAGGTCAAAGTTCAGAGTGCACTGTTATGAAGAAGTAGTATGTGTCCCGATTACTGCATGCAACAGTAAATACTTTGTAAGGGCAGCTGCAATACGTACTAAAAGCCAAACAAGAAGAAGTATGCAAATTATAATGCACCCTAAGTGTTTGGCTGAAAATTTCCTGGATGTTGACCCCCAACCCCCCCAAAAAAACACGTGCCCCCCCCCCACAAATGTTGAAACAAAACCCACAGCCTCGGGACGGGAGCTGAAACTTGTGAGGGTACAAAAGGAATCAGTGAAATCGAGTATCTGTGAGCGTTAGAGAGGCAGAGACGTGAAAAACATCTATCAGCAGCACACACACCAGCACTCTGTGTGTGTGTGTGTGTGTGTGTGTGTATGTGTGTGTGTGTGTGTGTGTGAGGAGAGTGCTGGGGGGAGACCACCTACACTTCCACCTGCTCTGCCTTTTAGAGGGGGCCTCTTCAATCACAAGGCTGGGGTCATTATGGATGCGAGCTTGTAGCCGCCGGGCATTGTTTAGCTATTTCTGTCCTCGCGCTTTACAGTGAAACATCGAGCAAAAGCCCCCATTAAAACCTGCGCTTCAAAACGCGAGCAGCCACGACAGGAAACATCAGGTCCTGTGCATCAGACTCTCCCGCTCTCTCATGTGGAGAGTAAAAATCCTGCTTTCTGAGGCAGCAGCTGAACTTCTTTTAAGGTTGTTCCAAATGTACCGCATTATTTTTAGTCAAAAACAGAGGAGCAAATATCTGCAGCTCTGCAGAAACGCAGCGGCGTAACAAACTTTTCTTGATTGTGGAGGTAGATGTGATAAGAAACGAGGACACCTCTGACTCTGCCCGGACCGACACGGTGATGAGGGATGACAAAGCAGCGAACTGTTTGACAGGCGCTGTGAAGATGACTAAGTCCAAACTTTCAGAGTGAGATATGAAGGGGGAACATGTTGTTTGTTCCTCACTTCAGGGAAAACTAATTCTGAAGAAGTACTCTGTGTTTTGGTGGCTTTGTGAAGCTTTAAATTGGAAATGTTGCACTGACATGAGAGAGTTATGATTAAGCTGAAAGGTAAAATAAATGTAATGATTGTAAACCTTTAGACCTCCACAGATCTCCGTGTTAAAATGTTTGACTTTACAGCAGAAATAAACACGTTTACAGCCGGGTGCAACATTCAGGACAAATGTGGAGGAATCAATTTGTACGTAAGTCACTGTTTAAATGTTATTAAGGGTTAAAGTTAGCAAGTTTAACGGTGTGGCTGCTTTAAGCGACAGTCGGCGGACAGCGTCCTCTGGTTCTTCACAGCTCCAATCTCTCGTTCAAAGGTTAAAATGCTGAACTCACAGCCCAAAAACCAACATGTGACGTCACAGTAATTCGTTATTTTCACAATCTATGTCAATTCCCAACACTTTCTCACGCCCACGGTGATACCAACAGCGAAGGCATCTCTATTCAAATCAAATCATCCCTATAACAAGGACAAAAATGGTAACTGAGGAGGGATCCCTCTCCCAGGACGGACAGCTGTGCAATAGATGTCGTTAAAAACAATTAAATTACAGCAGATGTTAAAATAATATAGAGAAAGAGAGAGAGGAAGAGAGAGGGTTAATTGCACAGCAACAATAATTGGAACAATAATATATGAGAGTCATAATAGAAATACAAATAATAAATGCAATTTATGATAGCATCTAATGTTCCATGCAAATATTGCAGTGTATGTAGGTGGCGATAACAGTCGTGTGTATACGACGCACCGCCGTCTCTTTGGTGAAACTCGCAGTAACACGTGGTCAGATTTGTCAGATTTGTCTCAGGTTTAGGAAAGAAAACTAATCGTCCCAAACAGGTCTCTCTTCAAAACCAGACCCCATGTCTCAGTAAGATTTCATTTCTTTATACGCATGACCACAATGACATGATATGGAGCACAAAACATATAATAACAACGATGCAAAGCTATAGCGCATGGCATGGTCAAAATACGGCAAATATTACTTAAACTAGTGCAGGATGTACTTCAAAAAAGCACCTCATTTACAGACTGTGTAAATATAGATTAGATAAAATACATTTTAAAAAAACAGCTTTTGGTAAAAAAGTACAGAACATGGTTCAAGTATGTGACGGATGGATGTAACTTATTACATAATATGTCAAAACACCATCGATTTTTGGTTTCACACAGGACACAAACAGCAGTCTGCTGGATGAAAGTCCGTGTTTGTTTGACGTGTTTCCACCTCCCGCCTAACCCATCCCAATTTCTAGTTTTGTATTTTGAATTTCTCACTCTTTACTAAGTCAGATGCTCTTTGCTTAAAATATTACAGTAGATGGGTTTACGCTAGAATTAGCTGACAGCCACGTGCATCTCAGAAAGACGCCAAAGGGTGACTTTAGTGTCATTAACACAGGCTGAGCGGCATGACAAAGGTATCTGACGAGCTGGGAATTAAAACTGGCTTCATATTTACAGCAAAGACACAAGGGTGGTACCAATCCTCTCATTTTACATTTTGGCAAAGAAGCAAATATGTGTGTTTTCCAAACCGTCAAACTATTTCTTTAAATTGTGCAAATTCTCCAGGTTGTGACTCAAACCCAGAGAGATATCTCCTATTTGAAGCAGTAGTAAACAACTGCACCAAGCAAACCATTAAAGAGCGATTTGTGACCAAACAAGACTCTTAAACGGCCCATCGGGAGTCTATATTTGGAGGCGAGCTTCCTAAATGCACTACTTAAGGTAAACTACATTAAATGTGAGGTAATTAGTGAGCCGCACAGCAGACCACAAACTGCTAATTGTGCTGCCTGTGGTTGTCTCTGCCTGCCTCCACCCAACAGGACCTGCAGACTGCTCCTAATGCCAACCTCTGGCACGAATCCTGCACGAGATCATCGTCCGAGCCCAGAGCGCGCAAACAATAATCAGCCGAGGCGAGAAACAAAAACATGTCAGGCCGAGCAGAGCCGAGGGTTCACTCTGAGCCGTGCATGAGCTGGTGCACCAGCAAAAGTGCATTTCCATATGTGAGTAAGAGTGTGAGTGTAGCAGAGTGTGTGTGTGTGTGTGTGTGTGAGGAGGGGCGAGTGGATTAAAATATGTGGGTGTTTGAGGGGGAGTCGGATGATTTTTACAGGCACTGATTCACTCGAGGGCGTCCGTGTCCAGGCTTGTTTAAGACGTGCCGGGCGCTGGGAATGGCGCTCAGTTACAGGATCACGCAAAGGCTCCCCGAGGCTTAACAGGAGTTGCCGACGCAGACAAAGTCAGAGAATCTGTGGTCTTTTGTGTTGACAGGAAAACTTGCATGTGAGTGTTTGCCCCCAGAAACTGCTGGCGTTGCACCTTTTGTCCTCTGAGCTAACCTGAGACGATCCCGGCGGATTTCTGTCACAGACTAACAGCACATGCGTTGTATGACTGATTGTGTTTGTTTAGATATTACTTAATGGGGTTCAAGGGCGTGTGTGTGTGACTTAAACTTACTCACTACGCTGTCATCGACTCTAACCCTGCACCTCCTTGCCTTCGCCGACCAGTGACGTCATCCCTGTCAAGGTCGTGACCTTCCCAATCACTAATGTCTCCCCTGAAGGGATTCCCTGGTCTGTCCCAGTGTCTCGTGCTGCAAAGTTTCCGCTTTATTTATCTGGACTCTGACTCGGAGGGAAACCAGGAAGTGGACCAGACACTGAGGATGAGACTCAACACAGACAAGAAACAACTGCTGACAGGCGAGGAGGAATTGGGGAGTTTTGCAGCGGGAGTTTTGGTGCCGTTATTCTGGTTGGAAAAACAAATCTTGGTAAAAAAAAACCCCATCTATTTTTCATGCCACTATGTTGGCAAGAAACTGTATCTGTTAAAAAACAGATGCTTTCTGTGGCACTGTCCCGGCAGGAAATGCAGTAATGTCTTGGTTTAAAAAAAATAAATAAATGTTCAAAGCACTGTCGCACTGGAAACATTATGATGTCATGTTAAATACAACCGTTTTTCATGGTACGCTCCTGGCAGGAAACGCAGTGCTGTCTTGGTAAAAAAAAAAAACCTTTTTGTGGCACTATTCTCAGCGGGAAGACACCAGAGTCTGTTAAAAAGACTGTGGCTCGGTCCTGGTTGTCAGCAATGTCTTGGTAAGAAACAACCACTTTTTGTGGTTCTATCCTGGTTAAAAACAGTGGTGTTTTGGGAAAAAAATGAACGAAATTTGATAAGAATTTCATAAAAGTCATTTGCAAAAATCAAGAATTTTGCTTTTGGGGCAACATATTGCATTTCATGCCACTATCCTGGCTGGAAAAACAGCAACGTTTTGTTAAAAAAGCAACTGCTTTTGTGGCACTATTCTTGGTGGGAAGACTCCAGTGGCTGTAAAAAAAAAAACAACCGTATTTCGTGGCAGCACACCAGCAGGAAATGCAGTGATGTCTCTGTAAAAACAACAACCACTTTTCGTGCCGCTATCTCTGCAGGAAATGCAGCTATGTTTCCATAAATATCAACTGCATTTTGTGGCACTATCCCAGCAGGAAACGTAGCATCAGTAATCGGTAATTAACAATCACATTTCGTGCCGCCATCCAGGCTGGAAACACAGCTATGTTTTGATAAAAAAAAAAAGCTTTTGTGGCACTGTTCCCGCTGG
Organism: Plectropomus leopardus; assembly: GCF_026936395.1. Taxonomy (NCBI): domain Eukaryota; kingdom Metazoa; phylum Chordata; class Actinopteri; order Perciformes; family Serranidae; genus Plectropomus; species Plectropomus leopardus. Next base: position 29,369,243 of record NC_142193.1, read on the forward strand.
GAAGACTCCAGCGTCTCAGTAAAAAACAATCACTTTTGGGAGCACTATCCTCACTAAAAGAACGACCTCATTTCGTGGCTCCATACCGACAGGAAACGCAGTGATTTCTTGGTAAAAAGAGCATATGTGATTGCTCCACACACACACTTCTGATAAAGAAGATTTTATTGTTATTATCAAATAAACGTGTGTTGCAGTAAGAGCAGCAGCTGCTTTCAAATCCGTCTGTGTTGGCAAAAACCTCCAAAGTGGGGAAATAACTGCTCCAGCTGATGATTTATATTATTCTAAAAATCCCGCTGATCGTCAGCCCCACGGAGGCTGACATGGCAATACTCTGGAGGCATTTTGTTTTAATAAAAGCCAAAGCCATGTTTGGACCATGTGGCAGATAAAGAAGTAAAAGGAAACACACACACATACACACACATAACAGAGCGGCTGTGTCTGTGTGACGGAGCCAAACCATAACTGAGAAGACCCACTCAAAGGGAAATGTCAGAGCAGCTGAGCAGACGGGGATCAAACTGTGTGCCGAGTTTGGTGCAGGAGAGGAACTCATGCAGCGTTTTATTTGCCACTTCAAGACTGTGCGGATAAAATGTCTGATATCTCATATCCCTGCTTCTCTTTGCCCTCCTCCCCCGAGACACACACACACACACACACACACACACACACACACACACACACACACACACACACTGTACACAGAGGACAGATCTGGAGCCAATTGTCCTCTCATGCCACAACACCCTCACCCCCGCAGTCCCCTCTGTTACGCTAAATGTCCTCTTGTGCTGAAGGCGCCCTGGCTTTTAACTTAAGTCTGAACTGGGCGACATCATTAAGAGCACATTCTGCATTCATTAGCGTGGTTGCATGTTCGTGCGCAGAGAACGAGCAAAGGCAGGAAAAAAGAGGCAGAATGGGATTAAATGAAGCCAAGAGACACAAACATGCTGACCTCTAACATCAGTGACCCACACTGCGACTGACTAATTTCTGTCACTCTTACGCTCTCTTTTTCTCTCTGCAGAGCGAGGTCCGCTGCCTGCGAGCGAGGCCGCGTCCTGAAGCCGCGGTCAGCTACCTGACTCACAGCTCCTAAAGGGCAGTTTCAGGTTCACTGAGCGGGACAGACACAAGGCCTCGTAAAGGAGATCTCAGAGTCCTTTCAGTCCACAACCTGATGGCCAGAACATACTGTATGTTGTAGATTTCTACAAGCCACAGATATGTGACATTTCTTTCATTATTATGTCGCGGATACAATTAAACTTTTAGTCTCGTCACATTTGAACAACGTTTTGGTTAATGTGGTTAGGTTTAGTTTCAAAACCAAAAGACTGCGGCTTGGCAGTGATGTCGCATTAAAAAACTACATTTCGTCTCAATCGCTGCTGGAAACCTGCAGACGTCTCTTTTAAAAACAACTGCATATGTGTTGCACTATTCCTGCTTTAAAAAAACCACTTAATTTTCTGGCACAATCCCTGCAAGAAATGCAGCAGCAGAGAAAAACAGCAGCTGGAAAAAACAGCAGAGATAATTCTGCAAAAAACAACCACTTTCATGACACAATCACAGCTGGAAATGCAGCTATGTCTATGTTGAGAACAACTGAATTTTGCGATGTCTCAACAAAAACTGCTTTTTCTGCAGTATTCCAGCTGGAAACGCAATGATGTCTTTGCAGAAAAACAACCACATTTTGTGCACTACACAGGGACATAAGCGCAGCAATGTCTGGGGAAAGAAAAAAACACACTTTGTGGCACTTTCCTGGCTGGAAAAGCAGTGATCCCTCAGTTTCAAAAAAACTGTGCCACTTCACCTGCTGGAAATGCAGCTGTATGTGTAAAAAACTGTATTTTGTGGTAATGAGCCTGGTGGAAACACAGCAATTACTCTCTAAAAAACAACAGTTTTGGTGTTTGTTTGTCTCAAACAGTAGTCTGCAGCTGGCAGGTGTCTCACCATCCACCATCCCCTCCCCTCATAGTCCATGTCACCTCAAACACATTGCTATGATACATATGAAATGTAAAAATGCAAATATCTTACAATACCATCATTCTGGCTACTTGGCTGCAAATATTACTGGCCACTGACAGCTCTGTGCACGAGACGCTGTGGCGGCCTGACGGGCTTTCTACCCCCTCCTCCGTTTCTCAAGAAGAAGTGAGCAAGAGGTCGTGACACGGCTGATGCACAGAGGTTACGAGTCTTCCTGGGAGAGACAAGTTGTCCTTTATTTGACTCTGAAATGATCAAAGGATTTAACTTAAGAGAAAGTACTGTGGTGTCAGCACGAATTTCATGGCACTTACAGCTGAGAGCTAAGATTAATAATTTAAAAATCTCGGTGACATATAACATAAAATGTGTCTCCAAGTGATAGATGTACAGATTTTCCACCGCGGCTCGTTTGGATTTCGCTGTGCTGTGCGTGTCCTCGGTACATTGCCACGGGCATGGGCGTAGGCGCCGTCTTCTTCCCTCCAACTATCTCCTTGCAGAAGATCAGCAGGATCTTTTTTTAACTTGCTTTGGCAGCGCGAGGAGTCTTATATGTGTCCATCACTGTGTCTAGTACACGTCTGCTGTTAAGCCTGATGTTGTTTATGGTTTCAGTCCAGCAATTTGTCAAACTTGCGTTGAAATTATGTTAATAAGTCCTATTTAAAATGTAAAAAAAATAAATAAACAAGACGAGGAGTCTACAGCCGAGCTGGTGGCTCTGTGAGGCTGAAGTGAGCGCTGGCTCGGAGAGAAATGTTCCACAAATTGCTTGAAATTAGCAGATTTAGAGTTTTTGGTGGGGGAAAAATATTTTTTTAAAAAGCTAGAGAAAAACCATATTTATAATTGTCAAATTACATATTCAAAATGATGTTACAAAATTATTATAATTTTTAAGAACTTTATCCAGATCATTTCATTGATTTTTTTTTTAACTTTCTGTTTTGCTTTTTTTTTGTTTTTATTTTTTTAATTTTCTTGTATTTCTTAATAATATCTTGTTGGCAGGCAACTGTGTTTCTGCAGTCCATCCAAAAATGTATAATGCTGCACAGGGCCTTGCCTCCTAACAAAATGAAATATAATATTCATATCCCCTTTCTACCAAAATTTCTGCACAGTCCCTGAATTTCTGATTGTTACTGTCATAAGCACCATCGTCATAAATCAAAGTACTGCAAAATGAAATTTTGACCTGATGATGGCACTTAATGAAAAGTTTAAGGGACATGAGGGGAGGAACATTCACCCACATTTAATGGCAATCCATCCAAAACAGCTGAAAGACATTTAACTAAGAACTACAGACGTGAACTTTTGGGGGTCGCCAAAGTACAAATCGGTCCTCTCGGGAACATCATACTGGACCAAAGCCGATGACCAACAGACCGACCAACAACTTGACATTGACATGTCCAGAAATCTGCTGCTGGTGCGGCTAAAATTAAACTCCATCATAATGAAACTAGATTGAAATTCTTGGGTATTATTATTCCAAAAGATGCTTTCTGTAAAAACTTGATTACTTCTATAATGTTGTCAGTTCTTTGAAAACAAGATTCACTACAGCGGGGACACTCGACCTGCTTCACTGAGGGGACACTTTTGCAAAATGACAAGAGGCCAGGGGCCAGTCTCAGCAGCCCCACGCATGTTTGTAGGATTTTAGGACATTTCTTGAATTTAAGGACATTTCTTAGATTTTAAAATGTTTTTTGGCTTTCAGGACATTTCTCTGTTTTTAAGACCTTTCTAGGATTTTAAGACTTTTCTAGGATTTTAGGACATTTCTTGAATTTTAGGACATTTTGAGGATTTTAGGACATTTCTTAAATTTTTAATGTTTTTTGGCTTTCAGGACATTTCTCTGTTTTTAGGACGTTCTGGGATTGAAGAACACTTCTGGGATCTTAAGGCATTCTTAAGACATTTCTGGGATTTTTTTGGACGTTTCTAGAATTTTAGGATGTCTCTCAGATTTTAGGATATTCATGTCTTATCTTGGACCTCTGATGGGGGGGTACGGGAGATTCTCTACTGGCACTTTTTTGATAAACAAGCTCTATTTTGATGCTGTTTTTTGCACTCTGACACCTTGTGTATGTATACTAAAAGTACAAAAAAAACTCCCAGTGTGAATCCTTTTATTTTTGCGTGTTAGAAAACATTTGTTCACACTCGGCACTTTATTTAGGGCCTGATTTGGTCTGTAAGTTGAGTATCACCGCACTGCAGTCCTTCAATGCAACACCTCCTGCACAATATCCGGACAGTGCCGGACCTTAAAGATGCTCTCATATCAGCGCCAATTTTAGACGCACTGATGCGCATCAGGCTCAGAATCAATCAAGCATCTCTGATTAGGAAGCTCGTGAGCTGCAGCCTTCGCATTAGAGCCACACGATGAGATGAAACGAGGCTGAAGCCGTCAGGAGTGTGAACAGATCAACATCGTCCGTTTGGGAGGAAAACACCATCAGGCCATCATGTGATGTTGACGAGGATGATGGCGATGCGAGGGATGATGGATCCCTCTATTAATAGCCCGGTGACCGCAGTCACAAAGAAGAACGGCGACTCTGTGGATGAGAGGCCCCATTATGTCCAAATGAAGGAGTCAGCCGAGCTGTCAAGAGGCCACTTTACAAACAAACCTCATTTGACTGAGCCTGTCTTTCTGTGTCCCCTCGCCCGGCCGCTCCGCCCGCGCTCACCCCGACTCTTTTCTGCTGAGTGGGTGTTTGGAGGAGTTGTGAAGGTCAGGCGAAAGACTCTGAAGTGAGGAGGGAGCTCGGGGCTCTGACCTCGGATTGGCCTTTAGCTGCTCTGAGTCACAGAGATGGAGCGACCCAAAAGGGCGCTGCGTTGTGGAGGAGCAGACGACCGCCAGGCCGCTGACAAAAGGAGAGTTGTGCAGAGGTGGCGAGGCACAATGGGACGGTTTGAGAGGAGGAGGTGAGGAGAGCTCGATCCACAACATAAGCACCTTATTGTGAAAGCCTGCTTTGTTAAAAGACTGCAGCTATACGGTGAAGAAATTAAGGGGATTTTCCTGTGCGTAGGAGACGGTGATATTTTAAAAAAAACCTACTTAAAGGAAAACTTCACCCACAGAGTCATTATTTGTGTATTAATAACTCACCCTGTATTACCTTGAATTCATGAAAAAAAAACTTGTGTCTCCACAGCAAATAAAGAATCCAAAAATGCAAAAAAAAAAATCCATGAATTGAAATAATAAGGGTCCATATTTAAAAACAACAAAACTATATGAAAACATTGTTTTGTCACATGCTCATACATTCAGTCTCATGCATTTAGTGGAAAACTTTACAATATAAAGTGCTTTTGCATAAGCAGCCTGCTGCGTACAGACGTGTTTAACCCCTCGAAATCGAAGCAAATAAGCTTAATTTCATTCAAATACATGGAAAATAGAAATGAGCAAACCTATTTGCTCACATTTCAGATGCTTGTGCTGCATTCAGATGCCTTTCACAAGCATTTAAATCTATAAAAACCTCAGCAAAGTGATTTGGCAGGAGGTGTCCCGCAAATTGCAAGAAATTGGGAAAAGGTGAATAGGAAAAAAAAAAAAAAATAGTAGGAAAATGTCCAGAAAAGTACATTTATTATCATTATTATTATTATAAGTACTTTCATGTACATATTTATATATTTACTTCTACTTTTCTTTTTCTTTTTTTTCTTTTTTGGGGGCTAAATTTCAGGTAATTAGCCTCTAACTCGTAACTTGTAACTTCTTCCATATGTTTTTGAAAGAAACCAAGCCAATTTGCTCGGGTTTCAAAGGGTTAATCCACACAATATATTCATTCTACATAATTCATTACTGAGGCGTTTTTTTCTCAGGACCGGCGCGATGTGGGAGACGATGGATAAAAATTTCCACTGAATCTTTCTTATCTCCTCCCTTCATGCAGATGTTCACAATGTGGTTGAAAAAAAAATTCAACACTCATGAATACTCCACCCCTCAGTGATATACGTGCCTGTTCACACACACACACACACACACACACGCGCGCACGCACACACAAACTTAATGCCTAATCTTACGGTAAACAGCTTCCTTCCAGCCTCAGGCCTTGCCTTTCCCAAACTCACCCAGGAACAAGAGCAGGTAACACTCAGTTGGTTTTGGCTCTCGTCCATGTGATCCCGACTGTTAAAACCGAGTCTGTTGCCAAGCAGCTCGTCCTGCCCTGCAACTCTTTGAAAGTTTGCCCAAAAATATGCATAAAAAACATCAACACAAAAGCCTGGTTAGGGTTTTTTTTTTTTTTGCTCTTTTTTTCAGCGATAAGGACTTCTGTACAGAAAAAAGCAGAACTCAGAGGCAGGAATTTCTGTGCTTGAGCACACAGAACGACTAAATCTAAACAGACTAAACAGAGATGTGACTAATCAAGATGTGACTAAGACGTCGGCCACATTTTTTTTGTTTTCGGCAAAGCTTAAACCTGAGAACTGAAGTGTTCAACCACATGTCGTTGTTTAGAGCCACCCAAAAAAAATAAATTTACAGCAGTAATTGATGGGAGTGATTAACTGAGATTGTTCAACACAAAAAGAACAAAATATTAATCTGCAACACATCACACATCTGCCTCAACGTTCACACGTTTGTCGCTCCCACTGGTTGAGTGTTTTTGACTAACATTTGGCAGCGTGGCGCGGTGCCACCTCACGAGTGTTCCCGTAAACACTCACCACTCTGGACCCTGTGCTGTTGAGCTTTGCCAAAATGTCACTGGGACTGTGGTCAACCTCGACCGCAACGCTGAATAAAACTTAAACCCTGAGCAGCAGCAGAAACAGGCAGCTGCACAGAGAATAGAATTTATAAGGGAGGTGGCAAAGTGGAGGCACAACACTGCCAGGAACTGTTGTTTTCCTCTGTTTATTCATATTCCCATGGATACTGACAAAAAGGCATAGATTTAAAATAGTCGCTGTGAATGCCAGAGAATTACCTGACATGAAGTCATTATGATCAGCTGTGGAGACCCGAAAGTGCACACGCTTTCAGTTAGGTTCTCCTTTCTGTGACCTTTAACCCTTCGAAACCTGAGAAAATTGTATTTTTACCAAAAACACGCAGAGAAGGCAACAGGCAGCTTAACAACATGTAGTGCAAAAACTAGTAAAAAAGTGACGAGAAAATTATCTGGGAAAAAAAGAAAAAAATTCTATAATATATATATTTTATTACATTTTTTTTCGCCCAAGTATTAATTAAAAAGGGGAAAAAAGAGCAATAAAAAAAAGACGAATTTAAAAAAAAGTGCTGGAAATCATTAAAAAAAAAATCTAAAATGTGTTTTATTTTTGCCCAAAACTTAGTAAAAAGAAAAAAGAGTTTAAAAAAATAAATAAAAAATAAACAAAAATCCTTGAAAAGGGCAGAAAATAACAAAAATATTTTTTGAAAATATTTTCATTATATTTTTTGGCCCAACAATTAAATAAAAAATTACAAGAAAATGATCTGGAAAAAAAGCAAAATAGCAAAAATGAAATATATTAAACATATGACCTTAAAAGCTGTGAAAATAATAAAAATACTCAAAATAGTCTTTAACATAATTTTAAATACGTAATTATTATAATAACAAATCTATATTTCTGGACACCCCCCCCCCTTTTCTGAATATTTTTCTAATAATATAATATTTTTTTAAAACTAATTTTAGGTAATATTCTTGCCACCTTCCAATTTCTTGTAATTTGTGGAACATTTCTTAAGAAGTTGCTCTTTGCCTTTTCTCCCCATGTTCTAGAAAGACATATTGTCAGTTTGCTCAGGTTTCAAAGGGTTAACAAGAAGATGTTGAGTAACTTCTGTCCCAGCAGGAGCGTTCCCTTTAGGCCTAAACATGATAACAGGGTCTGTCTGAGCAAATATCTCTGTATGTGTTTTTTTTACAGCAGGTACATGTTGTTACAAGGTGTTCGCTGCCACAGGGAAAAGCTGCTGAGCGCTCGAGCCGCCCCCCCCACGCCACGGACGGCTGACATTCAGCCGAGGACGGTTAAATAAACAAAGGTGGGGCCGAACATGTTTTGTAACATAAAAATATGATGATGTTCTTGTTAAACGGGCAGTTTGCCAAATTCAGATTTTGTTATTTAACCCGTGCCTGGGGTTCGTTTGTTCCCCACATGGTTCGTATTTATGATCCCAGAGTGCTGTGACCCCAAGCTGATTATGACGCCACAATAACGAGGACTTTTGAAGAGTTTTACGTTGTCGGCGGTCAAATATTTGCTTTATGTCTCCCTGATCAATATGTTAAAATCATTCACCTACAGCTTCCAGCAGGGACACCTAACTTACTTCGTCTGGGGGCCACTTTCACGAAAATGACAGGAGGCCAGGGGCCAGACGCAGCAGCCCCACACGTTTATAGGATTTTAGGATGTTTATTGGATTTTAGGACATTTCTTGTATTGTAGGACTATTCTACGACTTAAGGATTTTTCTTGGATTTTTTGACATTTCTCAGATTTTAAGATGTTTCACAAATTTTAGGACATTTCTGGGATTTTAGGATGTTTCGAGGATTTTAGGACATCTCTCGGATTTTAAGACGTTTCTCAGATTTTAGTACATTTCTCGGATTTTTAAAATGTTTTACAGATTTTAAAACATTTCTCGAAATTTTAGGACATTTCTGGGATTTTAGGATGTTTCGAGGATTTTAGGACATTTCTGGGATTTTTAAAATGTTTCTCATATTTTAAGACATTTCTGGGATTTTAAGACGTTTCTCGGATTTTAGGACATATCTGGGATTTTAGGATGGTTTAGGATTTTAGGACATTAAGGGCTTAGCTAGGACCTCTGTCATTGTTGCAGGAGATCCTCCACTGGCACTTTTTTGATAAACAAGCTGTATTTTGATGCCATTTTATGCACACTCGTTTTGTTTTAAATGTGAATTTAAAAATGGTTTGTGGGCAGAAATCAGTGTTTTAAAGTCTTATAGTTATTTTTTGTTGTCTACCTGGAAGTGACTGTTATTAGTGTGATGATTTGGTCTTCACTCAAAAGTAAAATGGTTAAAACATCTGACTTCAGCCACTCAAGTATGAAAGTATGAAAACATTATTGAGGCAACACGTCCACATCCAGTTTAGTGTCACCGGTATAAACGGTTAGAAACCTCTGATCCAGACTGATCTCTGTCTGTTTCTCTGTTTTATTATTCACTTGTTTTAGAAATGATCTCCTCTTTGTCTCCAGCGGACATCTGCAGAGAAAACCGTGTTATTGATGCGTTTTCTGGTCTAAACGACCGTTGAACGCGATCGTCCCTCAGGTGCAGCCGGAGGATTTAGCGCCTGCCGGAGCAAAGCATCCTACCTGACTCGTTTTGTCTGTGCAGGGATACGGGATACAGCGGTGGAGGCACTTGTGTTTGTGTGGGCGTTGGAAGAATTACAAACAGGAGACAAAGGTTTCCTTCTCCGCAACTGAAACAGGTGCACGATTGAGGAATCACATTTCCTTCCTCTGCGCTCTCTGCTCTCAGAGAGGGAACCACAGATATACCTGAAGAGCAGAAACCAAATGAAGGCTACATTTTTTTGTGTGAAACAGGTTTTAAAGATCAAAAGGCTAAATTACTGAACATGAATCTTCCTGCTTGAGATAATTGACTGGGTTTGGTTCTTTCTGGACAAAGTTTCCTCCTCATGATCAAAGAAAAAGCAGGTTATTTCAGGCGACGTGCCCAACATCAGCAGCACCTCACAAACCTGTCAGGATACCGGAGGAGGAGGTGTTTATATCACTGATCACACACACACGCTTTTCTGCTTCACTGGTGTGTCTCACTAAAGTGTGTTTTGGGGCATCACAAAACAAAGAGGCATCCGTCCGTTTAAAGAAATCAGATCTGAAAACAAATTAACAGCAAAGGTTTGTTTTCACCGGGGGACACACATAAATTAGGAAGTCTGGGGACTCTGCTGAATTATTTAAGAAGATCTTTAAAGTCGTTACATGAACAAGCATTAAACAAAACAGCACCCCGCGGTGAACAAGAAATATAATATAATATAATAGTATATATTATATTAAGTTAAAAATAAATCACATAATATATCATATAAAAAATAAAAACAAGCATACAAAATCTAGAAAATAAATAAATTCAACAGAAAAACACCCTCAAACTAAGAACTGTTTTACAATTAAAATAGAAAACACCCTCAAAAACTCAAAATTATGTTTAGTAAAGGAAAAAAAAACCTAAAAATTATTTTAAAATAAGAAAAAAAGTCTGAAAAATTTTAAAAAATGCTAAAAAAAAAAATGATTTAAAAAAATATATAGAAAGAAAAATATCATAGCACTTTTACTTTTAACACTTGAAGTACTTTGTCCTTACTTTTACTCGAATAAAATTTTCATGCAGCACTTGGTGTGGTATTAGTACATAAGTAAAGGATCCGAATACTTCTTTCACACACAAATTCTAAAAATTGAGGGAAATATGTCCCCTGGATTCCCCTGAAAGCTGCATCTATCATATCAATGACTAAGTAAATAAAGATATGGCTACATAACAAGTTGCAACACAGAATTTTTAGGTGATTTTAAGCTGCCAAAAAGGGTCCAAAACTACCCGACTGCACCCTGATGTCTCAGACTGTATGGGACTGTTTTTACACTGATCAGCTCTCACACAGATGGATGTATTTTGGATGTCTCAGCTCACTTGTCCTCCCTGCTGAGACAGAAAAGTCCCGCTTTATATGATCCAGGTCCGGTTTATATGATCCAGAGCTGCTGCTGGGATGAGGCCCGGTGGGCGTGGCTTCCCGGTTCTCCCGAAGAGGAACCTCTACGTCATCCTGCCCATATAAGGCATATGACTTCCTCCACAGGATGGATCATAATAAACATTAACAGCAGTCCGTCTTATAAAAGGCTATAATTTATATCTAATGGAGCCAAAATCGGGCTGCAAATGAGCTCGTGCGTATTTGATGTAAAACAAGTTACGTTTTATTCATTTAAACAAAAAGGAAGACGCGTTTTGTTACAGTGTAACAACATGAATGGATGGATTGAAAGCTCTGATTTAATCTAACAGATAAAACTCACCTCTCCGTTTAACCAAAAAACACGTATTTCAATTATAAAGGCGCAAAATAAGCTGTTTAAATAACGTGTGGCGTCTCTGTCCGCAGCGGTGCCTCCTCCGTGCGCTCTCATGCCTACAGGCTTGTTTACAGTCGCCTCTTCCCGGCATTAACGTCACCGGCCGACGCGCGCTCTGGGCGTGGAGGTAGAGCCAACTGACCAATCAGAGCGCGCCAAAGCCCTGGCAGCAGGAGCGCGTGTGTGCGTGTATAAAAAGGCACGTATTGCCCCATCTGAACACACCTCACCAAGCACCAAGAGCAGCAACATCAACTCACAGGAGTTTAAACTTTTCCCTCCACAGAAGAAAACACTGGAAAAGACTTTTACCTGCTACTGAGACAGCTTGTGTTGGACTTTACTTTCACTCTGTGTTTGTTTTTGGAGTGATTTTTGGACAGTTTGAGAGCGGAGGAGTGCCTGAGTTGATGCATGCGCTCTGCTGACACAGACATTTGATTATCGAGAGTTTCTAAAAGCAGCTGGTAAGCTCTCTTTTTCCTTCCGACTTTATGTCTACAAAGATGGAACAGCCTTTCTATCATGACGACTCTTTTCTGTCGGCTTACGGCCACTCAGATGCAGCAATGCACGACTACAAACTGCTAAAGCAGAATATGAATTTGAACTTGACAGAGCCCTATCGCAACCTGAAATCCCAGCTGAGAGCCGAGACAGACCCGTACCAAGCGGGGCACCAAGACGTGGGGTCCCTGAAGCTGGCATCCCCAGAGCTCGAGCGGCTCATCATCCAAAACAGTAACGGTGTGATCACCACTCCCACCCCGGGACAGTACTTCTACAACCGGGGGATCACCGATGAGCAGGAGGGCTTCGCGGAGGGGTTCGTGAAAGCCCTGGACGAGCTGCACAAGATGAACCAGATGCCCCCTCCCAACGTGTCCATCGGCGCCGGTGGAGTTACTACGTGCGCGCCGGCGGCCTCTAGCGTCTTCGGCTCCTCCCTGCAGCCGGAGCCTCCCATCTACACCACACTGAACGCCTACTGTCCCAACACGAGCCTGTCTTCTGCGTCCAGCTACCCCACCGCCACCATCAGCTACCTGCCGCCGCACCAGCAGAGCCACCAGCAGACCTCGACGCACGGCGCGCACCCGTTCCAGCATTCCCTCCCCGGCTCCGGGCTCCATCCGCAGCGGCTGGTCGCGCTCAAAGAGGAGCCCCAAACCGTGCCTGATCTCCTCAGCAGCGACGGCTCGCCTCCAATGTCCCCGATCGATCTGGAGACCCAGGAGCGCATCAAGGCGGAGCGCAAGAGGCTGCGGAACCGGCTAGCGGCCACCAAATGTCGGCGGCGCAAGCTGGAGCGCATCGCCCGGCTGGAGGACAAGGTGAAGGGGCTGAAGAACGACAACGCGGGGCTCTCCAACACGGCTTCGGTGCTCCGGGATCAGGTCGCCCAGCTCAAACAGAAAGTCCTGACGCACGTGAGCAGCGGCTGTCAGCTGATGCTCACGAGCAAGCTGGAGGCGTTTTAGGCACCAGAGACTACTAACTGACTGAAAAGTAATAACACTGGAGGTCTGCATGCGCAGCGCTGGTTCACCGGCCGGTGTGTGTCAGCAGCACGGGGCCGAGGCAAGCTGTGTGTAGACAACTCTGTGGGCCATTTAGGGTGAAAAGACTGATTTGAAATGGTACTTCCGGATGCTGGACATCGCTGAAAAGCACCATTCAACCCCTGACACCGGGGCAGCATCCAGACTGAGCAGACACTGAGCAGACGCAGCGGGCAGACAGGCCCGGAGGTTTACTAATGGTAGAAAATGGGAACGATTATTGTATGTCTTTGTATTTTTGCAACTGATATTGTGATGCAATGCTGCATTTATTCATTGTGTAAATTATTTTTGTTTGTCTGGTTGATCCAAACAAACTAATGATGTCCAATGTTTACAATGTCTCTTTTTTTTATTTGTGATGTGTATTTAAGTAAAGTGTCTTAAAATGAAACAGAAATGGTGCTCTTGAGTGTTTGTTTTTATGATTTTTTTTAAATGCACACGGAAGGAGTGAGGAGGTTTCTTTCCTACCATAATGTAACCATAACACTGTAAAATATGACAAGTTCATTTTACCCAAAATAATCTTGGAAACAGATTGCCTTGAAAAGAAGTAAATATAAATAGTAATCTCGATCTATGTTTGCTTTATATCTAAATTTTATGTTTAATCAACATTTACCTTTTATTTGCTTTTTTTCCCAGCAATCTTTTTCCAGTGTTATTTTGGGTAAGACCAACATGTCAAATTTTACAGTGCAGATGTGCAACACTGTAAAATTTGACAAATTGATTTTACCCCAAAAAAACTAGTAAAACGACTGCCTTGAAAAAGTAAAGTAAGTCTTATATTACTATTATTACTATTATATTACTATTAATCTTTATTTATGTTAACTGTCTATCTAATTGTTAAGTTTATGTGGAACTTATTTATATTTCTATAATTTTCTAAAGTTGTTGCAACTTAGAAATGACAAGTCTCATTAAATCAATCACTCTAAGTTTTAGCAACTTAAGTAAACCAAGTTTATATATCTATTCTGCTGGTGGCAAACTAGTTAATCATATTTGTATTTTCTAAAACATTTTAACTCGCAGATCCTCTAACTTCATTACTGGCAAAATCCTCTTAATGATAATCGAGTTAAGTCAAACTTGGTTTGCTGAAGCTGCTAACACGTAGAAAGATTGATTTAATTAAACTTATCGTTTTTAATTTGAAACAACTTCACAAAATTGAGTAAATACAGCTATAAACAGCTATAATTAGATATACAGTAAACACAAATTAAGATTAATAGTTATATTTCTTCTTTTCAAAGCTATCAATTTCTAAGATCATTTTATTTTAAATATTTAAAATCAACTTGTCAGGTTTTACAGTGTAACAGTTGCTATAGCTCCCACTGAGCAGCCCTTACACAAGCTCTGTCTTTACGCACTGAGCGTAAACCCGCGCACGTAGACCTTTCCTAATTACGCACGAGCTTGTCCATATAAGGGCATGTTGGTGTATACTTCGTCACATGGGAGGATTTCTGGGAACCCCCGCCCAGGTAATGCAAACTGGTTTCATCTCAATCCCTCCTTCTATTGTATCGATAAGGCTCGCGAGCTTCACGAGGGTGGCGGAATTTCCTTTTTCTTATTATTGTGCAACTTTACAGTCTGTCACACACGAGCGGAGCAAAGTGCAGACCGTTTTATCACACGGACGGATGAAAGCTGCTAAAGGACAACAGGAAGTAGATACAGAACTCAGAAGTTTGGCGTTTGCAGCTGTAAAAATACTCCGTGACAAGTTTAAGTGCTGCACTGAAAATCTTGTTTCAGTTAAGTAATTAAGTATACTGAGTAAAGCGAACTTAAAGTATTAAAAGTAAAAGTACCCAAAGCAGAAAAGTCTAAAAGAAAAACACCCCCAAACTCCAAAATATTCAAATGAATGAATGAATGAATAACACCATAAAACATCAACCATCAACCATAAAGTTATTGGAAAAAACCCAAATACCCGAAACATAAACAGAAAAAAAACACCCTCAAACTAAAACTTGTTAAAAAAAAATAAAAAAAAAAAAAAAAACTCCAAGGAAACTCAAAACTATAAAAAGGAGAAAAAAACACCCCAAAATTTCATATTATTTAAAAAGGGAAAAAAACAGAAACACACCACAAAAACATTCAAAATTAGGAAAACATGATAAAAGTAAGCCCCCAAACAAAAATATTATATTTTAAAATACAAAAGACACTAAAAAAAACTGTTCGAAAAAATAAATCAAACACCCCAAAACTCGAAATTATTTTTAAAAAATGAAAATAAA
The DNA here is from genome assembly GCF_026936395.1 of Plectropomus leopardus. NCBI lineage: Eukaryota > Metazoa > Chordata > Actinopteri > Perciformes > Serranidae > Plectropomus > Plectropomus leopardus. Next base: position 29,384,299 of record NC_142193.1, read on the forward strand.
AATAAAAATTATGTTACAAAGGAAAGAACCCTCAAATTTAGAAAAATACCCCTAAAATATCTTTTTATAAACAACAGAAAACACCTAATCACTAAACACTATTTAAAAAAAACATCTACCTCAAAATTGAAAAAAAAATCTGTAAAGTAACTCTAGCGTCTAAATGCAGTGAAGTAAAAAGAAGTACAATAATTTTCTTTGAAATGGAGTAAAAGTATAACTTGAAAAGAAAATACTCAAGGAAAGTACAAGTGCAAGTACCTCAAACTTGTACTTAACTACAGTACTTGAGTAAATGTACTTAGTTACATTACTCCACTTGTCGTTTGTGATCATTTAAAATCAGGTTATTGTGAAGTAACCAATAAAAAGCCAAGATCCGGTTTTGGCGCTGCTGGTTCTGTCGCGCGTCAAAGTCGTGAAAGCGCATATTCGCAGCGTCCTCATAATTAAAAGATGTGCACACGACGGGAAGTGACAGCGGCTTCAGGAATGTCGGGGGCGTCTCGAGATGCCACGCCGCTTGGCAGAGACAGTACGCGCGAGCGTGGGCGTCCGGAGCGCGCGGGAGCATCTGTGTGGACGGACGGAGATGAGCCAAGGACAACATTCCGGTGGGACGCATCAGAGGCCAAATATGTGCGGCAGCGGGGGCTCACGAGATGGATATATAGGGGGAAAGTCCCGCGTTAAGTGGACGTGAATGAGTCATTAAGCACTCATGTTATTAGCCAGGGGTCACTCAATGCGCCCCAGATGCACAAAACAATGATAATATGAGGTGATGGAGGGGAGGCTTAAGTGCTGCTGACTTAAGGGACTATTTGCAGATTAAAAAAAAGGAAAATATGTGAAAAAAAAATGTGTTAAAAGTGTTTTTGAGACAGTTGGCCAAGAGAGAGAAGTGCCCACATGCTGGTCTCAGGAAAATAGAGAGGGGGATTTCTGTCCTGTTAAAACTGTCTGTGACGTACAAGTAAAACAACACGGTGGACTCAAAAAAAAAAAAAAAAAGTCTCACAGAAACCACTTCAAAAGAGTGCAGGAGTGAGGCTGCGGTTTTGAGCGCACTCTCACCTCATGATGTTTTGGAGAGGAAGGTTTTAACTTCCTTTCATCTAGTTAAAATAACCTAATTTCCATCAATAACAACTCCCCTATTTTTTTGTGCCATGAACATGGAAACAGAACCGGGCACGCCCACACAGCTTCTCCTTTTCTGTGACTTTTTATCATGAAATCTAGGTTTCAGGGGATGTCCGTTTTTTTGTGATCTCAGTGCCTGTTTTTGCCCTTTTCAGCAGTTTCAGATATGTATAAGAATCAGAATATGTTTGATAAGTTTTGACTTACAAGACATTTGCAGTAAATCACAGGTTAAAAAAAAAGAAAAGAAATTAAAGATACTACAGTCGTAAATTGATGCATAAAAGGCAAACAAATTGAGCATAAAATTCACCAGAATGCAGGAAATGAATGTTTGGCACTCAAAATTTCCTGGGCGGGGAACCACAAACCTGCCGTTACATTTATGTCGCCCCCAACATTGAAACCAAACCTACACCTGCCAGTGATACTCAGATTACAGTCTGCAGGCCAAATCGGGCCGCAACCGGGTGTCAGGCGGTCCTCCAAACACTTTGTGATTCACACTGAAAAAAAAAGTGCTTCACCCAGAGATTTCTTTGGTGCTTTGGATGTAAATAACATGTCTGAGTGCAGTAAAAACGTATTTAAAAACAGCAAATTTATTTAAGGGGAGGATTCCCCAGACCCAAAGGTCAAAGGTCAATGTCCAGGCTAAGCCCTGAATGTCCTCAAATCCTAAAAAGGCCCCTGACATATGTATAGATTACTCAACAGGACCACTACGCATAGGTCTGGGGGCCCCCTGGCCCTCATCTGCAGAATGCTACTCAGTTTAACACATACTGAGAGCCACAATAAGATGACAAAGAGATGCAACAGAAAACGGAAGTGCAAAGAGACATAAAATAACTACAAAACGGGCAAAGCAACCATGAGAAGCTACAACATTACCTCAAAGAGACACAGAATAACCTGAAGGAGACACACAAACTGCAAAGAGGCACAAGAAGACCACAAAGAGATGAGAGGGAACTGGCACAAGACATTTAATAACTACAAAATAAGTAAAACAACCACAAAATGACCAAAAGGAGAAACAAAAAAATGACGCAGAGACGCAAAGACACACGATAACCAGGATAAAACAAACACAAAAGCCACAAAGTAAACTAAAAGAGACAGAAAATAACTATAAAGAGATGAAAAACACAAAAGAGGCAAACCCACCACAAAATGACCCATTAGAGACAGAAAATAACTACAGAGACATGAAAAGACCACAAAGAGATGCACAAAGGAACTGCAAAGAAACATAAAAACCCTACAAAATAGGAAAACGACCACAAATAGCCAAATAATGACCAAAAAGACACATAAAATGGGCAAAACAACTATGAAAAGACACAAAATAACTTAAAATGAACAAAAAGATGCAAAAAGACCACAAAGAGATGCAAAGGATAAAAAATTAGGCAAAACAACCACAAATACCCACAAAATGACCAAAAAGTGAAACAAAACAATTACAATGAGACACAGACACAAAATACACACAAAAGGGGAAAACAACAACAAAAAGCCATAAATGGACCTAAAAGAGACACAAAATAATGACAAAGCAACCCAAAAGACCACAAAGATATACAAAGAAACTGCAAAGAAATATTCAAAAAACATCGAAATATGCAAAACAACCACAAATAGCCACAAATGATCCAAAAGAAACACAAAATAACAGCACAGAGACACAAAAGAACTATAAAAAGCCACAGAAGCTCCTAAAAGAGACACAAAGTAACTACAAAGAGACACAAGAGATGTAAAAAGACCACAAAAAGATGCAAAGGAACTGCAAAGAGACAAAATAACTACAATCGATCGATTCACATAAGAATCTCGATTCTCGTTTGTAACGATTCAGAATCGATTCAAAAATCCTAAACATGGATTATATTATAACCCTCTAAAATGTTTATCATTTAGAAAAGTCTTCATAATTTTGAGACCGTTTGTCGGTTTGTCTTACTTTTTTCGGCGGTGAAAGCCGCTCAGAGGGAAACTCCGGCGCATCGTCGCTCTTTTAGGAGCCTCAGTATCCAGACCGGGAATTCGGGTGTTTTTACGGGACGATAGATCCGATATTGGGTGTCTTCCGTCCAAATATTGATCCATATTTCGATGATAAAAGTACATTAGCGTCGATGCTAAACGCCATATTGGTTTCCCATGGTTCCTTTGGAGAGGTCAGAGGTTTGTTTTGGTCTTGTCCACCAATCAGAAGACGAGTCGACGCTTTGTATCCGCCTACGTATGTCATACGTCATCTGGAGCAAACTGCACTGTGATTGGCCGAATCCTCCTGTATCTATCGCTCTGTGTTATTGGCAGTGACTCCTGCATTAGAGTAAACGATGGTAGCCCCTGTAATAATAATAATAATAATAATAATAATGACTAAATCTGGAGACAGTCTAACAAGCAGCAGGGCCTCATATGGTTGTTAACCCTGTGTTGACTGCAGGCAGAGCAGGCAGGAGAATCAGGCCCCTCTCTGAAGTGTCAGGAGTGTGTTGTGGCCCTCTGCAGCAGCAAAGAGAGGAGCTGCTTTGCAGAATGGCACAGATAATGGGACACACAAACAACTGCAAAAAAAAACGATGGGATTTTTTTTTTTTTTTTTTGGAAAAGTGTGTTTATTTTTTGAACAATAATAATTACAATGTTTACTTTCTGATTCCCAACACTTGGGAGAAAGGTTTTCTACAACAAAAAAGCTTGTATATAATAAAACCTCCATAATTTCATACACACTTTGCTTTTATAACATAATATGCCACTGGCAAAACAGACCTGAGTAGATCCTGAAATTACACCTCCTATATTTTGAATCGGGAATCGATTTTGAATCGAATTGCGACCCCAAGAATCGAAATCCAATCGAATCATGAGATACTGAAGATTCACACCCCTACTAAAAAAAAATCACAAAAAGCCACAAAATCACCTAAAAGAGACACAAAATAACCACAAAGAGATGCGAACAGATCACAAAAAGATGTAAAGGAACTACAAAGATACAAAATAACAACAAAAGAGGCAAAGCAATCACAAAATGACCTAAAAGACATACAAAATAACTATGAAGAGACACAAAATAGCACAAAATAAAACATATTCAGGCCCAACACATGAAGCTTTCTCAAAGAGACACAAATAGCTACAAAAATAAAAATGATAACAACAAAAGAGGCCAAAGCACCTCAAAATCTGCTTTTTTACAGTCCTATGTAGGAGAGGTGGTGGGGCCCTCTACATGTCTGTGCCCAGGGGCCCCTGTGTTTCAAAATGCGCCCATGCACTGACCGTGAAGAGCTGCTGTGACTGGATTTACCTGATCCACACCTTTGCAACAAATATAGTAAGAGGAGATGAAAATGAAGAAACATTACAATAAAAATATGAAAAAGATGCTAAAAACATAGTATCACGAGTCCCGAAGAGGCACGTTTAATTTTCTGTAAAATATTCATGAGTATTCAGCGTCAGAAGAAAACAAAATAATAACACCTCTCCTGCACTCGCAAGCATCACACAGCTACTTCATTTACAGCTCCTACTCAGAGCAGTACTTTGAAATACCACTGCAGTGTTCAAGTCTCCATTTACGCACACAGCAGGCCTACATATTATAATACACACACACACACACACAAACATACTCACACACACTCAAAAAAACAAGCCAATTGAAGCCATACTGGCTCTCCACACGCCTCGGCCCACAACCCACACTGAGTGTCTGTGGGAACATCTGTGATGCGAACAGTGACGTATGAAGAGCTCTGGGGTGGGTTTGATTTTCCTCTCCACGAGCCCCCTTCCCCTCCCCCAGACACACACACACACACACACACACACACACACACACACACTTCTGCTATCTTCTCGAGAACCATGAATATTCCTCCCACCTTGCCGCGGCCATCTGAGGTTCTCGCAGAAGTTGGTTCAAAAGTTGCATCACTAGTTTAACCCTTTGGAGCGACATCTCTTTTTTTTGTGCTGCTCTCAGACGCCTTTCACAAGTACGTCAACCTCTGGACCCAGAGCAAAATGGTGTGAAAAAAGGTAATAAGCAACTTGGTAAGAAATGATCCAAAAATTGCAAGAAATTTTTTTTAAAGCTAGGATAAAAAAATGTCCAAGGAAAAAAAAGAAAAAGCTTGGGGAAAACTATAAATAGAACTGTCAAAAAAGGCAATAAGCAATCTGGAGAGAAATGATCCACAAATTTCAAGATTATTTTCAACATTACTTGATTTGGGGAATTACTTAAAAAAAAAAAAAAAAGCTAAGAAAAAATGTCCAAGGAAAAAATAAGTAGGGAAAACTATAAATACAATTGTCATAATTAAATATTTAGAATTATCCTATATAATTATTATAAATGTATAATCACTTTTTCCAAGTCCTGTTTGCCTGTTTTTATCTTTTTTCAGTTTATTATTATTATTATTATTATTATTATTATTATTATTATCATTATTATTGGGAGTTTTAAACTAATTTTCTGTTGATTTTTTGGGGTTTTTTGTCTGTTTTTTCTTTTCTTTTCTTTTTTTAAATTTCTCATTAATTTTTGGGTTTATCCCCTCTGTCCTTTCTTATTGCCTTCTGCCCATGTTTTTGCTGACTGCAGCTAACTTTGCTCAAACTAGGTCTCCTTAAAAAAAAACATCCCCGTCCCAGATCTGTCCTCTGCACCGTCTTAACCCTCTGAAACCTGAGAAAATTGTCTTGAGTGTACTATTTTATGTACTTTTACATCAGTAAAGAATCTGAATACTTCCTCCATCACTTGCTGCCAGTAACAGTAATGTAGGCCATCGCTGTCATGTGTTTGGCTGTGAGGTAAAACACAGTTGTCACACACACACACACACACGCGCGCGCGCGTGCGCGGTATATACACAGTTTAGCATAAACCATCAGTGAGTCTCGGAGGAGGTCAAAAGCATTTTAGTGGACGCACATCACCATCTAGTGGAATAATATTTGAGCAGCAGCTAAAAAATCATGAACCCAAACTGAGAGAATCAGAGCCAATAATAGCTGCCCTAGTTTCTGTTTGCTGTGATCACACACACACACACACACACACACACACACACACACTATTAGCCTGCAGGACAGTCGTCATTGATGTATTTCTGAGAAATATTTGCCGTTTTAATTATGATTTATTGTAACAGTAGAGGGAGCAGGGGAGGCCGGCACCACTAACGCAGCTGGTTTTATATAAAATGGAAATATGGACCACGTCTCATCACTATTCACCAAATATTTATTTATCTATTTAGTCGTTCCAAAAGATGAGTTAAATGAGAGGTAATAAATACCCATTAAAAGCAGCAGTGAAATGGGTCACTAAAATCTAAGAATAAGCATGGATAAAAACATTATTATTATTATTATTATTTTATTATTATTTTTTTATTATAACTATTAATATTTATCCATTCATTTATTTATTTATCTATTTATCTATTTAATATTTATTTCAAGATACAACAAGGTTTATTGTCATCCCAAAACATGAGGTCCATTAGCAGGAACGAAACTTGAGGTCAAAGCAGCAATGAGACACTAGAATCTAAAACAGTAGAAGCAACAAATACATACAATGAAATAAAATAATAGAATCTAAGACTAAACAAGGATAAAAACTTTATTTATTTATTATTATTATTATTATTATTATTATTATTACTACTACTATTTTCTTTTAAATTATTTGTACATTTTTATTTATTTATTTATTTCATTGATTGGTTGATTGATAAGGATGCCAATGACACAAGCTATTATTCCAGCGGTCCAAAATTCAGTACATCACACTCATATCATACCATGTGCACAGGCGTGCATGTGTGTGTGTGTGTGTGTGTGTGTGTGTGTGTGTATGTGTGTGATGTACATTAGATTAATTACAACAGACACCGTGTACAACGTCACATCTGTTGTACCTTAATGCCATCACACACGTGCCTAACTAACTCTCTGTTGTCATCCCAAATACAAGGAGAAAAACACATTATTCATCTTTATAAATGCAAACCTGCTGTTCTGCACAGCCTCAGGGATTAAAAAACAGTATGTGTTTAACCCTTAAGGCCCGCTTTAATATTACACACACTCATAACGCTCTGCACACGAAATGTGCTTTCAAAATCAAGTTAAAAAATTATAAATTAATATTATTTTCTACTTTAGGTAGAGGTATTTTTTTTTAACCAATATCAGTCCCAATCATAAATATCAAATATTCATTATTTTTCAGAAATATAACCCTTTAAATGCAAGGTTTTTGTCATGATGCCACTATGGTTTTTTTAAAAATAAAAAACAACACATATTTTTTGATATACTACATGCTAAAATACCAATACCACTTCCAATAATTTCCCCTAAACTTACGGTGTTGTATTTGTTATTTATTTATTATAGTTATTTTTCATATTTTATTGTGTAGTAGCTTTTTTTTAGCTGTTTTATCCATCAGGATGTTTCCTCTTTGATGTGACAATAATCCACACATAAAGGAAGAGAGTGACAATTGACACACACAAACACATTAGCTGGGATGTGTGTGTGTGTGTGTGTGTGTGTGTGTGAGTGTGTGTGTGTGTGTGAGAGAGAGAGAGAGATTACGTGAGAAAGCAAAACAAAGGCAGGGTGTTTTGGAGTTTGAAGGTCAGATTTTGGCCTCACAGCTGCAAATTAAAACGATAATCTCTTTATGTTACAATTAGTTTCAGAAGTTGGCCTTGTAAAAAAAATAAAAAGAAGTGTGGACTGATGCTGAAACAAATTAAAAAGATAACCTCATCTCCCCTGTGTTACAGTTTGTCTTATCACTGAAGCGCTCACACAGTCATCAGGCTTAAATGTGTGTGTGTGTGTGTGTGTGTGTGTGTGTGTGTGTGTGTCTGTGTGAGCGTAACGTCACTCATTTGTGACCCTCTCTGTCCAGATCTGCAGTTCGCTGTGATGATGACTTTCACAGAGGACACGTTATTAGCTACCATCATCAAGTGGCACAAGTTCACTACAGAAATAGCTGCCAGTGGATTGAAACGGCCACACACACACACACGCACACACACAAACACGCACGCACGCGCACACACACACACACACACACACACACACACACACACACACACACACACACACACTGAGCTTAATTGTCTGTCCTTTAACAAATGTCAAGTGGTGATTATCAACATAATGCACAGCGTGTTTTCACCTGCAGAGGGCACACACTGAGAAACACAAGATTTGTGTATAAAATCCACATATTAGTCACTTTTAACAAGATTGTTTTAGATATTGGTGTTAATTTAAACAATATTCAGGGGCATATACATTTATGGGATGAGTCTATTTGCTGGATACAGTTGATGTCAACAACATTTTTGTGTAAAATCCTCATATTAGTCACTTTTAATAAGATTATTTTATATATCGGTGATTAATTTAAACAGTATATTGGGGTATACAATTATATGGGACAGGTCTATTTGCTGGATTCAGATGATGTCAACAACATTTTTGTGCAAAATCCACATTAGTCACTATTAATGAGAGAATTAAGATTGCCGGTTAATTCAAACAGTATTCAGGATTACAAATATATGGGATGAGTCTATTTGCTGGATTTAGATGATGGTAACAGCATTTATGAGTAAAATCCACATATATATCACTTTCGATGAGATTATTTTATATATTGGTAGTTAATTTAAACAGTATTCAGGGATATACAGATATATGGGATGGGTCTATTTGCTGGATTTAGATAATGTCAACAACAATTTCGTGCAAAATCCACAGTCTCTTTTAATAACATTATTTCATATATTGTTGGTTAATTTTAAGACTATTTCAGGTCATACAGATGTAAGGAACAGGTCTATTTGCTGGATTCAGATTATACTAACACATTTTTGTCACTTTTAATGAGATGATTTTATATATCGCTGGTAAATTTAAACAGAACAGTTTTATTGGATTCGGCTGATGTCGTCTTGCTGTCAGTTCAAAGCTGAATCTTTGAAGGACGTAAATCCTTCTGAGCCCAAAAGGCATTTATTTGAATTGCGGCCAGTATAATAAAATCAGACTTTGACGATGTTAAAATAAATTGTCCTGATGCTTATTTAAATGTAAGACTATTTGAATAAAACCCTTAAAGCAACGGTCGGGAAGAGGAGAGAGTGAGCGACAGCTGTCTGAGCGGGACAGGAAACACGCTGTCAGGCTTCATCAGCAAATCTGCAGCGTCGTCGCCAGCAGAAAATGGCATTGTATGATTCTGCAAACTATGAATGCATTGCATTTATATGTTTTATATATAGCATAGATTGTAATTAGGGAGCTGGAGGTGATGGTAGATGAAATACAAGCTGCAGACCACCGTTCAAGACCAAAAAACAACTAAACCAGCTGTTTTTAACAGATCATTGCTGCATTTTCAGCAACTTTTCAGTCACCAAATGTGGCTGCAACCTGCAGCTACATCGCTGCAGAAATATGTTGTTTTTTTTATAGTCACCCTATGTAATCTGCCATAAAAGTGCCATGAAAAACAGCAGTTTTTAATCAATAAATCACTGTTTACTACCACATTTTAAGATTTTTTTCATCAAGTTATTGTTAGCTTCAAGGTGGTACAGTGCAGCAAAAAGTGTTTGGTTTCATTGCTACATTTTCTTTTGGGATATTGCCATGAAAAGCAGTATTTCTTTTATTTGAGTCACACTGCATTTCAAGGTGGGATTGGTCTCACAAAAGGCGGTTGTTTTTTTCTGAGACATCGCTGCGTTTTCTCCCAGGATGGGCACAGAAGATTTTTTCTCTTTACATAGATATGCTGTATTTTCTGCCAGCACAGCGCCACAAAAAAGGCTGATTTTAAACCAAATAGTGCTGCTTTTCGTGCCAGGATAGTGCCGGGAAAAGTGATTATTTTTACTGAGATAACACAGCTGAGACAGTGGCACAAAAAATGTTGTTTCACCGAGCCATCGCTGTGTTACAAAACAAACCAGTGCCAAAAAAAAAAAAAGAAAAGAAAATTTTTTCACAGAGAAATGGTTGTGTTTTCTGCTGGGATAGTGCCACAAAAAGGTTTTTTTCTTTACAGACATTGCTGTATTTATAGCCGAAATTCTGCCACCAAATGCAGGTATTTCAAACCAAAACATGATCTTTTCCTAACCATGACAAAGTGTTTTTTGTGCCTGAACCTAACCACGTTATCCTCAGTGTTGTTAAAACGTGAAGAAATGATAAGTCTTAACGTATCCACTATAATAACGTATAAATGCAACGTATTGCAGAGTGATCTGCTGATGTGTTAAAATATAGAACTGCATACTGACTCTTCCCATAATCAGAGGTGAAAGTCATGTTTTGAGATGCTGACATCAAACGATGATGTATGGAGCTAAATTTAGTTGATTTTGAACAAGAATGTCAAAGTATGCATGTTTTTAGACTTAAACTCTGCTGTTCATGTCGGATGGACAAATGAAAACACATTTGGGAACAAACAAAGAGAAGTAAATTTCAGTGCAACCAGCCGCGGTCCAGACAGCAGAGAGATCACAGAGGAAGCGAGGTGTCTGCAGGGTGTTGTTTCTATTTGCAGAGCTTTGAGGTTTCTGATGCATCGTTCAGACAGAAACTCTGTATGTGTCTCTGCTCAGTGGGGGTTTTGATGTTTGAAGAAAGGATTACAGTAACATTTCTGAACAAGGATTCAGCTTTTTAAAATCCACCTTCTCTGATAAGGAGAAAAAAGCAGAAATCTTCTGCTCTACAAAACTTTGTTTGGGTCCACAAACTTTCCTATACAGGCAGTGGTGGTTTTACAGGGGGCCAAGGGGGGCCAGTGCACCTGTAATATTACGCCTGGACCCCCTGTTAACCCTATATTGTCATACATTTTTAGCTCCACATTTTTTAAATTATTCATTGGCAGTAATAAATAAAATGTATCTTAACTCTTGCTGTTCTTGCTGTTAAAGGTTGGGGGTATTGTTAGTCTTTTTTTAGTCTTTTGTCATTTTAACAGTAATTAATCGCTTTAATTGCGCTTAAAACATAGAAATACAATGATTTGTATGGTTTAACATAGTAAGGCTGGCTTGGTTCATGCCAACTTTTAGTGTATTTACAAATTTTAACCTTTTTATGCATTATTTGGTATTGTTTGGTGGCAACAAAGCACAGATTTAAACAGTTTCAGTTGTGTTGTTGTGAAACTATTGAGCTGTGTTTTTTTCGTTTGTTTGTACTCACGGCTGGAGGATCGTTGGTGGAGGATTGTGTTTATGCGGGGGTTTGCGATGTTCCTCTGTGGTGTGTCATAACAAAGTTAAACCGTTTTCATTGTCATAAAAACGCATTGTTTTTTAAAATGCAAAGTACAGACTTTTCTGTTTTTAGTAGGGCCTTAATGTTTCCTAAACCAGCATTTCCCAAATTTCTCCTCGAGTATCACTGGTCCTGCATGCATGGTCTCTACTGCAGCAAAGCTGAATCCTTTATGAAGCAGCTTCATCACGAGCTGATCATTTCATTCAGCTGTGCTGCAGCACAGAGAGATCTAAAATATGCAGGTCTGAATAAGTTGCTAAATTTGTAGTTAGTTGGTTTTTAGAAATTAGGTCACAAAGAGGGTCTGAAAAGTCGTGTGGTTAACACATTCACTGCTGTGCTCAACCGTGTTAATTCTAATAAAGTCTATAATTAATAAAGTTAAATAAGTCTCAGCTAACCATTTGAAACTTGAGCAAATTGGTTTGATTTCTGTCGAAAATATGGAAATAAGGCAATGAGCAACTTAACAAGAATATTAGTAAAAAACAAAACAAAACTAACTTTTCCTGAAAATTTAAAAAAGAAAAATCTGGCCAAAAAATAAAAAAATAAAAAAACAAACACTGAATAAATTAAAGAAAATATAGTATAATAAAATCATAAAAAAATAATTAAAATAAAAATAAAAAATTGACAGAAATGCTACTATTTTGCTAAAAAATTTAATTGCTTGTGGAAAAAAAGATGCCCAGGTGTTAAGGATTTAATTTAATCAATTTAAATGAAATATTTTGTGGACTTACAGATAAAACAGGAGCTTGACTTCAGCTGAAAGAAAAAAGAAAGGCTCAAGTTGGCATTTAGAAATATCGTCTTTATTGAGAACGTAAAGCACAGAAACACCCATCTCTCTGCAAGCTTACCATGAATCAGACAAATTAGCTTCAATTTTTTACAAAACATTTACATCTAACAGCGCCTCGCTCTAGAAACACACAACGTTATTATAAAAGACACATCCACAGTACATTGGTGATATACGTGACCAAACTACCAGAACAACCTCTGCTGGTACAAATGCTGCAGATTTACTCTGAATTCTGAATATTAAACCTCCCCTCTGGTATTTACCTCTCAGTTGTCATTATCGTACCAGATCCCTCACGTTCAGGCCGGTAATCTGTTAGAAAGCTACATTCATTATTATCATCGCTCGCTCCGGTATCCCTTCTGACATGTAGACTGCACGATACGGCTTCACAACAGTAAAGATCTGCATTTTAACAATCGACTAATGCACAGATTAAAGTCAGCTAGATGACTGAGAAGAGAAGCAGGGAACCGGTGCAGGTGCATCATGTTTACAGTCATGAGAAGTCCTCTGGTTAATGATGACGTGTTTTGACTCATGCACGAGTGCTAATGCTGCAGGACTTTGCGTTGTGTGAGAGTTCACACACCTCAAAGTGTCAATGATGTGTTTACTGAGCCGTACAAAGCAAATGAAATGTGTGTTTTTGCACCCGGGTGAGGATAGTCACACTGCGGCGATTTGTCTATTTACACACGTCTTTGACGCCTTTTTTATGGATCTTTCAGTGCGTTGTGATTGGTTAATGCTCGTCATGTGGTCTCGTCAAGGTCAGACGCGGTTAGGGTTAGAGCGAATAAATCGCAGTTTGAGAAAAAAACTCTTTTTCTGAGGGGCCGTTGACGGTTCTTGTGTGAAATGTTAAACGTTTGTTGCAGTTTGGCCTTTCAAACAGCGTTTTGGGGGCCTGAAAATGCAGACTTTTGAGACTGGGTTCCAGAGTGTAATTTTCTCCTTCGCCACGTAATGATCCCGTGAGATCGGTGACGTCACGGTCGCACTTCACGCATGCACATTTCAGACAAATAGTCGGGCGTGAGTAGGAGGATGACAATAACAACAATGTTGGACTACCGAGCTTCGTTTGTGCTGCTGACTCTACTGAGTTTTTTAAAACGCTGTCGGTTCTCGGCGCATGCTTTCAGTGACGACTTGCGATGAAAACGTGTTGACTATTCACACACGAGTGAAAAAAGCCACGTGACCATTTTCACTCGGGTGTACAAAACACATTTCTTACATGTTTTTCATGTGTTTTGTATTGTTTTTTCATGTTTACATGTTTTTAAATGTGTCTTTTATGTTTTAAACATCACCCTGACCTGTGGGGAACAATATTTCACTCCCGCGTATGCTTAGCGTGTATTACGGAGGTGACAAACGAACCTGATTGTGAGCTGGGTGCACATAGCCACTTTTTACACCGAGTGCACATAGCATTGATGGCTATTCAAACTCGGGTGTAAAAAGCATCTGCCGAAAAAACACTCGACTTTATCAACACTCGTTTTTATTATTAAAGTCCGAGCCCTTGAATATTTCAGGTTTTTACCTTTAAATCGTTAATAGTTACTGTTTATTTAATTCTGGCTATTTAGGTTGTTCAAATAAATGACTATTATTGGGAGAGTTGGACGTCTCTCAGCAGCTACATCATTATTTCAAACCACAGGGATTATACGTGGAATATGATGATAATGACAGTTTAGGTCTGAGTGGTACGGTTAGTCAGAGGAGCAACTCTGTTTCAAGAGACAGATTAGGATCTAGACAATAATCTCTAAATATGTTGCCGTCTATCGCTCCTCTCTACAAGCCGCTCCCGCTCCCCTCCACGTCGTCCACGATGATGGAGCGTTTACGCAGCACAGAGTTCCCCTTCCTGCCGCTCCTGGCCTGCAGGGGCAGCTTGGTCTGGCACGGGGCCCGGTACTGAGGCAGGCCGGTCTTGGTGGTGTCCAGCTCCTCGGGGTCGTCCTGCTGGGCCCTGAGGGCGGCGATCACGTCCTTGTCTGAGGGACTGAGGGTCAGGCAGCCGCAGGGGCGACCGCCGTCACCCTCCGCTCCGACATCTCCGGCCTCGCCCACGTCCTCTGGCTCATCCTCCACCGTCATGAAGGCGTCGCCCCACAGGCTCTCGCAGAGGTCCCTGCCGTGCTGGTACATCTACACACACACAAACACACACACACACGATATGTATAGGAAATGAAGACATGTCTGTTGTAATAAAATGATGGCTAAGGGTAGCGACGTGAATGCACAAAGAAAACTTTTTTCTCGTATGCCTCCACAATGAACATCTGAACATCTTTTCCATGTGTAAGCAGAAGAAACCGTAGTAACTCATGCAGTAACTCATACAGTAACTCATGCAGTAACTCAAGTGCAAGAGTGTACTCAGGTGCATTATGTGCATGCAGAAGTGTTTAAAATAATAATGGTTCAGTGAAATGCACGCGTTTGGGGAGAACTGAGCATATGACTGGATAAATGAGTCTCGAATTATGCTGCAGTTCTGTGAGTGTTTGTAAGTGGGTGTTTTGATATATTTTTGCTGTCGTTAGAGGTACACAATGCATGATTTTCCTGGAAAAAGAAAATGTATCGACTCATACAGATATAATCTCTCTCAATCATCGCATCGGACCTGCTCTCGGTGTGTGGCAGTGCATTTTTCTGCAGAGACTCTGCCTTCTGCCTGTTTCCTTATTTACTTATTTTCTGTGTTCAGAAGTGAAAATGAAGCAAAATGCCAAACGAGACTGAATCTGGGGTTAGTTTTTACTTTCATATTTGCTGGCAAGCTTGTTTACAAACCGAAAATGATAACAAAAGTACACTTACCACAATGTAAAATACTTAAAGAAGTATTTCATTGATTTAAAGAGGATCCTCGCATAAAACTAGGCCTGCTCTGTAGTAAAAAGACACAAATACTTTTGGAATTGGTTTGCTCTGGTCATGTTGCACCATGACCAGAGCAAACCTCGTCTGTTCAACACGATGGCAGCCGGATCTAATATCGCAGCTAAACAATGAGCTAAAACACGTTTCTGAAAACATTTTAGGCGAGAAATAGGAAACTCAGAAAAAGAGTCTTGGTTCCTATTTGATCAGCGCTGCTAAGTTTTACTGATTTTTTCTGCCTCCATTTTTACTGTGTAGGAAGCATTATGGCGCCCACTTCCTGTGCACAAACCCACATTGCTTTGAGACAAAGTGTCTCTTTTAAGTAAATGTAAAAACAGTTCCAGCATAGGCAGAAATTACAACAGGATTCTTACATCTGTGCAGCCCGAAGTAGATGTAAAGACCTCATAAAATAGCGGTTCTCATAGTGCATCAATTTGGAAGTTGGGATAACTTGGAGGATGAAAAAGGATGATCCATTAACCCTAAAATTGCACAAATTGAAGTTGCAAATCTAAAATATGCCTAATTGAAACACGGCAGTGTCAAAAAAATTGGTCTTGTCTCGGTCTTGGCAGACCCTGATCTTGCTTGTCTGGGTCTCGGTTAGTATGTTCGTGACTACAACACTAATAGATAAAGTTCTAATTAACAGCTACTAACTAAGAACAGTTTGCCAGTGCTGGCTGCGTCTCAGTGGTGCAACCGAACATCGACACAACTTTCAACAAATCGTTGAGTGTGACTTCGCGCCCTAACTGAGGAGAGAACCTGGCTGGTGCAACAGGCTGCCGAGCTCAAAAGTATATCTGAGTAAATGTCCATATTATCAGTGAAATGTACTTAAAGTTTCAAAAGCACTTATTGTGAATGTTCAATCACGGAGCCCCCAAGGTCCCAATGAACATCCTTTTAAACGTGGTATGCACAAGATAATAAAAATGAAATAAATAAATCTGAGATTTGTTCAGGGACGTTACAATGTCATCGTCTCTGTCAGACCTCACAGCCCACGCAGAGCCTTACACAACTCTCACCTGCGAGGCCTTTCATCTGCAATAATGCATCATATTTCATAAGTGTTATGTTTTGAAATCAGAGTAACTGGTAGCTATAAAGCTGTTACATATGGTGGACTGAAAAGTTCAATATCTGCCCTTAAAATGTACTGGAGCATGAACTGGACACGTGCAAGTACCCTGGAATTGTATTTCTGTACTATACTTGAGTAAATTTACTTTGTTTCTCTTTAAACCTGATTTTAAATCATTTTAATTAATATTTTTTATCTTTGCTCCTTGTGCCAACATATGCTATTTTATTTTTTAATCTTATTTTTGTATTTATTTTAATTGAATTTATTTATTTTTATTTTATCTTTATTTACTTTTCTTAAATTGTAAATCATTTAGTAATTCATTTCACCTTCTAGTCTTTTCTCTTTACTCTTTTATTGTAGGTCTCTGTCCTTAAATATGTTTTGTATTTTCTTGCTCTGTAAAGCACTTTGAATCGCCCTGTTGTATGAAATGTGCCACACAAATACAAAGACACTTCGCTTACTTTCAGGCGAAAAAACAGTTTTGGAGAGCTCTTTCAGCTAATGACTGGTAAAATCTGGCTAAGTGCATTTTGTTCCACACTTTGATTTCCAGCTAATGTACACTATCTGCATGCCTTTTTTTGCAACATCCATCAAGTGCGGCCTTTCTTTGCTGGTAAACATCCATTGGAATAATTGATTTTGGCCTTTCAGGGCAGCGCCAGCCTTGAAAACAAGCACCCTCTGCCAGGTGTTTGAGGGGGCTGCAGGCACCTGGCAGCTGCTCTCGCAGGCGGCTTTTTGTCTTCCTCTCTCTCTCGCTCGCCTCACCTCGTCTGCACCGGCCTTGAGAGCAAAAAACAAGTCACGACGACCTTGAAAAGCCCACACTGTATCTGAGAGACTTCATCTCTGCGTCGTTTATACGGTAGCACGGTACGGTTCTGTCAGGCCCCGCAGAAAAGAAAGACACATCCAGACTAATGGGAAAGGTCACTCTCGGCACCTTGTTGCTATCTGACAGGAATTTCATAGCAGCGCTCGTCTTTATGAAGTTACACTTTGAAGGAAAACTCCAATTACTGCTGACATTAGCTTTGTGCTTTCTAGAGCGTGAAAAATCATGCTCCTCTCTAATAAGACACGTACGCGGATTAAAGGGGGATACTGCTCAACACTGCAAAAAACAAATCACAATTCAACATTTAAGCTGTTTAACTGTAAATGAAGCAGGTCTACAGGAATAGTTGGGGAAGCTAATTGTTGAAGTTTCTGTGTATTTTTTTTTGTGTTTGATTTCTGCAGTAGAAATGGTCCGCAGTGCTTACATTGTACCTTCAAATGCTTTATAACCAGAATATCTGTACAGCCTGAGCTGAAAAAAGTTGTGTAAGTCAATAAACTATAATAATTGGTTAAAAAAAACTGTAATTATGTTAACCCTAAACCCTAACCCTAACCCCTAACCCTAAAAAATTATAACAAAAATGAGACAGTCAGATTTTAGAAAATAAATGTACAAAATATATATTGAAAAAATGTGTGAAAGTCAATAAACTACAAGAATTGATAAGTTGATAAAAAATCATAATTGATAAAAAATATAAAAATAATAATTGATTTAAAAAATAATTTAATTATATACAAAAATAAAAACAAAAATCTGACCATCATCACATTTTCGGAAATAAACACACAAAACATTTTGATCAAAAAGATTTCATACTATACTACTTAGGTTATATGAACTCTGTATATTTTTTTGTTTGTTTTTGAAATGTGCTCATTTTTAAGAGGAGAACGCTGATTCACTCCTCTTGTTTTTGCATGATTTTGCACCACACTTAATCACAAGAGTACAACTGTCTAATATAGCAGATCAATATGCAAAAACAATTTCCAGCGGCTACTACGGCATACTGATGGCTCACATTTAGTCAACAATTAGTCTGTGAAATCCTGAACTATCATACGTGGCTCGCCCCTCCATCATGGCTGCATAACACGCCTACGTGGCCTTTGATTGGAAACAATGATGGTGTGATGACTGCAATAGAAATAAACCTGCTAATATTCTGCACATCCATCGTCATGCTTCTTTAAATGGTATTGCCAAAGAAGAAGTTGCTGAACATCGCTCAGTGGAAACACAGTGGTCCCAAAATGGTGTTTTATCGACATTTTTAAAAAAATGGCTCAAGTTTTGCACAAATTTGTAACGGAAACCAACCAAGCAACTTACTGATAGAAATGAACAGGGCTACGTCTCCAACGCTGCATCCAGATCTCTTTATGCATCCAGGATTAAAGATCTTATTTTAGATTGATTTCAGATCATGCAAACAACGATCTCTAGTGAGATTTCCATTTTTCTAAAATCCAGATTTTTCTGTAGTGATGGCCTCATAACAAGTCACTAACACCTGCTGCCAAGTCACCTTCTCTTTCTCCTACTATAGCTCACTTTGTCTCCTATCTAACTTCCACAAAATCTTATTTTCTTTCTTGCTTACTGCTGCACTCACTGTTTGTACATCTCTCTTCTTCTCCCCGTAAAGCGCACCCCCACCCCAACGTCTGCTTCCTTTCATCCTGCTGTCTGTTGGGGGATTAAGACTGAGTCACACAGGGTGCTCGAACAAGAAAAAGCTGTAATATATGTACCGTGTTCGAAGGACAAAGAGGATGACGGCTATTTCTCTCCACTACATGCACGCTCAGTCTGACGTTGAGGTCTTATCACAGCGACCCCATAATACACACAAACACACACACGCACACACACGCACATTTCTGTCCTTCCCCCGGCAGACATGGTTTGCTGCCAGAGCTAATTCGAGCACAAGTGGTTTTAGACGACATGGTGTGATCGAATAAGTGAGATAGTGAAATTTCCCGCGGCTCTATCCTGTCCTCCCCATCCTTATCTTTTTCAATTCTGCCCTTCTCTGTCCGAAACCTGCAACATTACACCCGGTGTGAAAAGAAAAACAGAAAAGCGAGGGACTTTAATCCGCAACACCGACAGAAAAACATCAGTTTTTCTTACAGCAGTGGTCTGTTGCAACGATTCTTTTGGCTGCGGGTCAGGATCAGAATAAGAAAAAGGTCAGTTTCATTATGCAACTGAATGGAAATTATCAAGATATGAAAACAAATCACTACGGTGATGATATATTAAACAGTTACAGAGTCAGGGCCGGGTTTAGGCCGCTTTGAATGGACGGGCAGTGAGAGATGTTAGTGGGTAATATGAATTATTCTTTAGGTGCGTATGCTGAACTGTTTCATGTTTTTATCCAAAGCTTTTTGATAAATAAGCTTAATTTTGTGCCTTTTATGCACTATAGCAGTGATACTAAACTTATGGTTCGCAGGCCAAATCTGGCCCCCATTAGGGTGCCAGTTGGCCCCCCAACCATTTTCAAATGCATAATAAAAATAAAGTGATTCACACTGGGAATTGTTTTTGTACTTTTACTATACATGAGTGAATAAAACAGTGTCAAAATAGAGCTTGATTATCAAAAATAAGTGCCAGTGGAGGATCCTTCGACAGAGGTCCTAGCTAAGACCCAAATGTCCTAAAATCCTAGAAATGTCCTGAAATCTTACAAATGTCCTAAAATCCTAGAAACACTCTAAAATCCTAGAAAATGTCAAAAAATCTTGGAAATGCCCTAAAATAAAAAAAAGTCCTAAAATCCTAGAAATGCCCTAACATCTAAGAAAAGGTACCAAAATCTGAGAAATGTCCTGAAATCCTAAAAATATCCTTAAATCCTAGAAACATCTTAAAATCCTAGAAACATGTTTAAGTTTTAGAAATGGCCTAAAATCCTAGAAACTTCCTAAATACTGGAAACACCCTAAAATCCAAGAAAATGTCCTAAAATCCTAGAAACTTCCTAAATACTGGAAACATCCTAAAATCCAAGAAAATGTCCTAAAATCCTAGAAACATCATAAAATCTAATAATCTTCTAACGTCCTAGAAACGTCTTAGAAATGCCCTAAAATCCTACAAAAGTCCTAAAATCGTAGAAATGCCCTAAAATCCAAGAAAATATGCCAAAATCAGAGAAATGTCCTGAAATCCTAGAAACGCCTTCAAATCCTAAAAACATGCTTGATGCCCTAGAATCCTAGAAATGCCCTAAATCCAAGAAAATGTCCTAAAATCCTAGAAACTTCCTAAATACTGGAAACACCCTAAAATCCTAGAAACCTGCAACCCGGAGCAGAAAGATTGTTTGATGAGAAGGTGAAGGAGGTTTCAGAGTAAAGTAGCCAGTAAGTAATTCACACGTACACAGTATTTACAGTGTAATTTCAGGCTGCAATCTCCAATAACCTCATACAATCCTTCTCCTCTTCCTCGCACCATTAACTCTGTGTATCTGATCCACACTGCAGACGTGTTGTGTGCCAGCGTCCGTCCGCTCTGTGCAGATGTAACCTCGTTCCCACAGATCCCGGAGCAGAAAGAGTGTCTAATGCTGAGATAAATCAGACCTTGGCTGGCAAATAATGTTACCAATGAGTACAAAGACAGCGTGAGACACCGAGTGCCAGAGGGATCTTTGAATGCAGTGGATGAGCGTGTGTGTGTGTGTGTGTGTGCTCGCCTTTAAATGCATTGGCTTGTTTCTATGCAAATTGACGTCTACTGCAGTCAGCGGTTACAAATCCTCGCTGTATCTGGGCATATTTATTCCACACACACCTGGATTTTGTTCCTATCTATCAGGCGAACTTTTTAGGGAGCGGAGAGACGGCAAAGAGGATTTTCTCAACTCGTAGTGAAGATAAAGTAGAGCTTAAAAATCTTTAAATACAGAGTTGTGAGATGTTTTCACGACAGAGACAGTTAATAAGTGTTTGCAGCACGTTTAGGTGGACTGAAGTGCCTCGAGCTCAGACCGCGGCGAGGCCCCACTGTGAAATCTCGCATCTCTGCCGACTGAAGAGAAAACACAATGAGGCTTTGCGGCTGCTGTGACCTCCAAAAGTGTTGCGAGGAGCAGGCACTTGTTTTGCGGCCTGTGCTCTCCTCTCAGAGGGCCGATTTGTTGAGCGTGCTGAATGCGGTGACTCATTTCTTTGTATTCAGGAGCTGTTTAAAACACTCTGTTTTGAGAGCTACCTAAATTTATTGGAGCCCATTTGCTGCCATTAGCGGCGCCCTACATGAAAGTGGGCCAATGCCAGCACAAAAAGCACCAAAGTACACACACAAATACACACTCGGACATCCTCTCTTTGCATTGTTTTCTCTTACGACAAATCTGTCGTTTCCAGTGATCGTTTCATATCCTCCAGAGAGCCAGAGGTCTGAGGGTGTGTGTTCATTTATCAGCGTGTCTCGCCCTTTATGTGTGTGTGTGTGTGTGTGTGAAAGTTAAAGTTAAAAAAAGGAGAGTAATACAGGGAGACTGTAATAAAAAAGGAGAGTGATAGAGGGAGAAGAGTTTTTTTTAAAAAAGAAAGAATGAGATAAAAAGAGAGATATGAGAAAAAACACATAAAAAGGAGATCGAAAGGAAAGAGACTGAAAAAAGGGAGTAAGGAGAAAAAAGAGATTAAGGACAGAGAAAGATTAAAAAATGGAGAGATATAGAGGGAAAGATAAGAAAAGGAGAGTAATACAGGGATAGAGGTAGAAGAGGGGAGATGGACAGAGAAAGAGACAAAAAGGAGAGAAAGAAAGAGATAAAAGAGGAGATGGGGACAAAGGAGAGGTAGATATAGAAAGAGATTAAAAAAGGAGAGATAGACAGTGAAAGATTAAAAAACTGGAAAGAGATGGAAAAGAGATTAAAAAGAGAGATGTGAGAAAAAGACATGAAAAGAAGATAGAGGGGAAAGAGATAAAAATGAGAGATAGATAGATCGATAGATAGATAGACAGACAGATAGATAGATAGATAGATAGATAGATAGATAGATGGATGGATAGACAGATAGATAGATAGACAGATAGATAGATAGATAGATAGACAGATAGATGGATGATAGATAGATGGATGGATAGACAGATAGATAGATAGATAGACAGATAGATAGATAGATAGATAGATAGATAGATAGATAGATAGATAGATAGATAGATACAGATAGATAGATAGATAGACAGATAGATAGATAGACGGATAGATGATAGATAGATAGATAGATGAATAGATAGATGGATGGATAGATGGATAGATAGATAGATAGATGAATAGATAGATGGATGGATAGACGGATAGATGGATAGATAGATAGATGAATAGATAGATGGATGGACAGATGAATAGTTGTGTGTCTCAGCTGCACACCTCAGTAACTCTGCCCACTGCAGCTGCATTCAACCTTTTAATGCTTCAGCCCACGCCGCCGCCCTGCACCGTTAACCCTTTGTGCACAGTCACCTGACCGTGACGCGCAGCTGCAGAGCTCGCAGCTCAAACGACAAACTCTGAAGGTCCATCAACGGGAATCAAACCTCTGCTGCTGAGAACATCTCAGCTCAGCCGTGATGCTCACACGATGATGCACCTAATGTTCCTAATATCACCAGAACAGCTCGTTACAGTCGCTCACAGGAGGACGAGGACGCAGGGATGCACTTTTTTACTAAATTAACCCTTAATGACTGTTTCCTAGTGCATCTTATGCACTTCTCATTCTTCAGTTTTTGATAATTTGGGCTGTGTTCATGCATATGGCATACATTTTGGCAAGATTGTGTATTTTTGTTTGATCTTGGAGTTTCCAGCTCAGCTCCTACAGTAAGTCTAAAATACACTGTGGAAACAAAACTGTTACATTCAGACCGTTCAAGTGCAAAAAAAAAACATTCAAACTGCAATATTTGAATCAAAGCTTGAAAACATGCATTTTATTATTTCTGAGTGTCACTCTGGGCTTTTGCCTTGGAATTTGTCCATTTTATTATTTGGCATATGGAGAAAATATGTGCTTTTTCCACTAGGTGCACTGACATATCCCAGACTGGGATGATCAAAATAAAAATCTACTTTGGATGTAGTATATTGAAATTAAATTATTTTATTTTATTTTGTCATTTATAAACATAGTGGTATTGTGACAAAAACCTGGCATTTAGAGTGTTAAAATTCAGAAAATTAATGAATATTTTATATTTCTGATTAGGATTGACATTGGTTAGAAAAAACTTTAAAGACAGTAGAAGATAATATTAATATTAATCAGTATTTTTTTTAAAGCTTGATTTTGAAAAGTGTATTTTTGTGCTCAGAGTGATACGAGTGTGTGTCATATTTAAAAGGGTTAAAATCAATTTATGTTTTTTTTTTTCTTTTGGCTGGATGACGATAAAAAATGAGTTTTGTGCGTGACACAATAATAAAGAAAATCAATTAAGCTCTAACTCATGGTTTCCGTGTTTGCTGTCCGTGTTTCTCCTGCAGGTTGATCAAGGCTTTATATGATCTTATTTTAACATGCTAAATTTGCTAATTAGCACTTTACACAAAGCACAGCTGAGGCTGATGGGAATGTCATTAGTTTGGAGGTATTTGCAGAGCGCAGGTTTGTGGCACAGCTTCACCGACAGTCAAGGTGCACACATTTAATCGTGATTTCATTTGCCGATTTTAGTCTGTTTTTGCTCTGACTCAGTCTGGTTATTATTAAGAGGATTGTGTTTTCTGCGTCTTTCTCCTCCTGTGTTCCTGAGCTGCCGTCACTCATTCGTCCATCCTCACACCTGCTCTTCATCAGCCTCATTAGCCCTTCAGGCTCCAGAGATTTCCTCAGTCAGTCATTCAGCTCTCTGCCAGCTCTCCTGCCCGATCACTAATGTCCCTCACCTGAGCCTCCTCGCCGTCCTCTCCACCTGTACGTCATCCCCTCATCAGGCTAGTTTAAGTTTTCAGTTCAGTTTTTGTTGGATCTTTGATTTTGTTTTGTGATCATTTCTTTTGCTTTTTCCTGCCTTTTGACATTTTTTGCAGGTATTTGTTCAAAAATGTACTGGAAAAATCAACCCTTTGAGACTTGACAAAATTGCCTTGGTGTCTTTTTAAAAATCATGGGTAAAAAGGCAGTGAGCAACATAAAAAGAAATTGCACAAAAACTAGCAAAAAAAAGTAATAAAATAAAATATAAATAGAAAAAAAATTAAGTAATAAAATAAAATAAAATAGAAAAAAAATAAAGTAATAAAATAAAATGAAAATAGTAAAAAAAGAGGAAAATTACCTGAAAATTAGAAAATAAAACAAGTACAAAATATAGTAAAAGAAAAAAAAAAACAACAGTAAAATAACCCAGAAATTTCTTAAATATAATAATTCTGTGAAATAACTTTAAATATATAATATTAAAATATTTAAAATATAGTTGTTTTCTTTTTTTGTTTATACATTTTTCCCTTGCTTCTTTAAAAACAGTTTTCCAAACATAATTTCTTTCAGTCTGCAGAACAGTTCTTGCCAGTTGCTCATTGCCTTTTTTTCTTGTTTTCAAAACAAAGCAAACCAATTTGCTCAGATTTAAATACTCGTGAAGAATTCATCCATGGTGGAGCATGAAAATCTATACCAAATTTCATGAGAATTTCGATGCATCCAAGAGTTGCTGAAATGTTTCAGTGTGGACCAAAAGGTGCTGGAGAGACTGAAATCACCATTCATGAGGCCGTGCTGCTGCTCTGAATGGAAAAACTCTGAAAGCCTGATTTCTATTGAAAAAACATCCTGAAGGTCTGAGGTTACGTAAGCAGCCAATCACAGATGTGGCAAATCTCGACCTACCTGCTGATACTGAACACAGGTTCCAGTGCAGTTCTGTCCCCGGGGGTCTCTGGCCCAGTTACGAGCGCACGTCATGTCCATCCTGCAGGCATCAAACCTGGAGAAAGACGTCAGTTCTCAAAATATTTGAAACGGCAAAACAAACTGTAATTCTCTTTTGAATATTTCATCCAATAAGATTCATGTTGTATAGCAGATAACAGAGGTGGAGATTTTTCTTAGAGATTTCTCTCTTAGATGAGAACAACACTTTCCATTTAATTGCGCAAATTGCAAATAGATATATGCGAATGTAAAATGCCGCTAATGGAAATACATCAGTTTCAAAAAAACTCACAAAATTGCAATGGAAACACTTTTTTGGCTTTTCTAGGTCACATGATGCTTTGGCTATGTGCTTTTCGGTAGGAACTGGCTCCCTCGGGCATGATGCATCACGTAACTCTTCAAAAGTTGAGCAAATCATCCGGAAGTTTTGAATCCACAATTCGTCCATGAAATCGTGGACTATCAGCTCCCAGAAATCCCTCATACATGCTTTCCATCATGGCTCAATAACACGCCTACGTCGCCTCGGATTGAAAATAATGACGGCTAGCTCGGTGGCTGCAATAGAAATAAAGCTGCTGATGTTTTGAACATCCATCGCCATGGTTACTGGGATGTTATCACGAGAGGAGGAATCGTATAACATCACTCAGTGGAAGCATAGCTATCTTGCAATTGTGTCTTATCGACATTTTGAAAACATCGCTTAAGTTTTGTGCAAATATGTAACAGAAACCCGACTTGTGACAGACATCGATTCGTAGGCTAATAAAGAAAAACGATAAGTCATATTTACCGTACTGATGTGAGTGGTTTCAACTGTCTCATCAAATTTTTGGCAAGAAAGTGTCTAAGTGTTCTTTCAGAATAGAGAACTATGCTCCTTTGTTAAATATAAACACAAATTTTATTACAGAAAATAATTCTATGTACTTTTCATATTTCTTCATGACAAAAACCACTGTTAGTCATTTTATCAAAGCAGCCTGGACATGATGTACCTCATTTTGCAGGGAATCCTCTGGCTGTTACATGTTCTTTGTCTACTTTCTAACGGGAGACTGATACGTGTAACCTTGGTCTTGTTTCATACATTTTTTGCTGTTTATTGGACACTCTGTCTCAGCATGGCTGCCTCTGCACGCCGTTGTTACACTGGCTGGTAATCTCTCTCCTGACAACCTTAAAGGTGAAGGGGGACAGATACTGAGTTTGATTTAGATCTGTTTGGCAATGTGTTTGGCAGCCTCACCAATCACGGCAGAAGCTGTGGCAGAGCGGCACGGCCTGGATGTACGAGCGGCGGTGGGGGTGAGGCCAGCGTGCGGCATCGGGGGAGCAGCGGTAAAAACACGACACACGCTTTAGGAAGCCCTCACACCTGAGGAGAGAGAGGAGGGAGCAGTTAACATGATGACATCTGGATTTAAAGGTACAGTTCACCCCCAAAATCAAAAGCACTTATTTTTAGTCTTCCCTGTAGTGCTGTTCATCAGTCTAGATAGTTTCGGTGTGAGTTACAGAGTGTAGGAGATATCGTCCGTAGAGATGTCTGCTTTCTCTATAATATAATAGAACTAGATGGCACTCTGCTTGTGGATCTCAAAATGTGAAAAAAACAAAAAAACATTTGGGAAAATTCAAAAGCAATGTGTCTTTCTGGAAATCATGACTCGGTTACTTAAGATAATCCACAGACAAACAAATGTTCACTCTGCTTTTAGCTCTGTTTTTGGTCTCCACCAACTGCTTTAACAGCTCCATAGTGTTTACAACCACTCACATGTTGCAATTTTTGTCTCTGGGCTGTTTGACAACAAAAAATTGCATCTATTCAGAAGGAGACTGATGTGCAGCAATTGCAATGCAAAGTGTGAAGAATGTAAATATAAAGAGTGCATGTATTAAAGTTTAACCTTTTGAGATCTGAGAGAATTGGTTTGATGTACAAAAAAATGTTAGTAAAAGGCAATAAGCAACTTTAGAAAAAACAGCACAAAATTACACTAAAACTAGCATGACATTTGTAAAAAGTAAAGGAAATTACTTTTTACATAAGAAAAAATGCTTGAATATATATATTATATATTATTATGATAATAATAAATATAGGTGTTTTGGGAATTTTTTTCCACGCTTTTTTAAGAGAATTTCTTGAAATGTGTATCGTTCTTACCAAGATGCTCATTGCCGTTTTTTTTTCTCATGTTTTCCAAAAAAAGCAAACCAATTTGCTCAGATTTCGAAGGTTTAAATACTTGTGAAGGTGTAGCAGCTCAAGAAAAGTAAAGTAACGATAAGATTGTTCAGAGTGGTAAGAATACATACAATTTTTTATTTCCTAAATTTAAAAAAAGTTGAGCATATAAGAGTATAGAGTATATATAAGAGTATACATACAATGATAAAGACACTGCAGTGCTCTGTAGAGCTGAAGGGAACTGCAGATAATCCTCTGCGGGTTTGACAATATGAACATACAAACATGTAGTCGTAGTAAGGTGAAATGCAAAGACTGTGGATCAGAGGGATATCTATAGGACTTACTCGGCGCTCAGGGGGCCACATTTGTCCCAGGGCTCATTCTTATTGCCAGCAGAGGGGACGTGTGAGATATCCTGGATATCTTCTTCTGTGCAACAGCTATCTGTCAGCAGCAAGGACAGTAGAGACACTTGAGCAGGCTGTCAGTCAGGAGATTTACTTTGATATTTTCCTTCACAGTTTGTCTTTACACCATTAAACATGCAGCAGTCTCCAGACAAACACAGTCACTCACTGTCAGCGTACAGCCCGCATTCCCTTAGGTGTGGCTCGGGGCCGGGCGTGGCCTTGTGCTTTCCGTCTTGAAGACACACCCCCTCCGAGTGAGCTCCACCAATCAGCGCAGCCGCAAAATACGCGCAGACCAATAGCAGAGGACGAGAAGTGACACCCATCTCTGCAGACGTAAAGATGAGAATTCAGCAGCCAAAAGGCACCTGAATCACCAGAAATCAAACACTCAAAATCTAATGTAATATGATAAAATGCGTGTAATTAATTCTTGTTAATGCATGCACACAGCTTTAAAATGCTCCTAGGTTCAATCATGATGGTGTACAGCAAGTTATAGCGTGAGTGAGCCATTCAGCGCAGGCTCTTTAGCTCCGTGTGTGCCCTGCGTGTGGTGACCTAGTAGACAGGGTGAGCCTAATTAGGTGAGACTGAGGCACCGTGCTGAGATGGATGACATGCGTAGTTGTTTAATCTGACAAGCGGCTGGCTGATGTGTAGCCCACATAACATGAATTAAACAAATCTGTTGGACATAGCGGCGTGGGGCGGGACAGGCCCGGTGTGGCCCTGATTTTACAGGAGAAAGACATACAGCAAAAATAAAGCAGAAAATATGGAGAACTGACACATTAGTTCACTTTCACCTTGTAGCTTTATCTGAATCCATTACTGAGGGACTGTTCTTTATTTATCAGAGGAGAGGTGTGGCAGGGTTGTTACTTTTTTCTTTTTGTTTTGTTTTAACCTTCCCTAAAACTACGAATATTCCTGCTTGTGTCTCCTTGGGTGAATTTGGGAAAATGTAAGACCCTCCCTCTGCCATGAATTAGTTTTTAGATTTTAAAAATGGACCCCTCGATGTTCGGAAGTCAAACGTTGAAGATGAAATGAAAAAGCCTTGTCATGCAAGCGGGTTAGTTCGTGCAAACAATTAATTTTTGGCAAAATTTTAGATGAGACGGATAGAATGAAGTGATTTTTAATGAAATATCACTATTTTAAGCTCAGATTTGGAGTTTTTTTTGTTTCTTTTTTTACTGACAGAAACGTTGGTCGCACATGATGTGTGTGAGGGCTGTTCGAAATGTGAAAATCCAACGATAATTACTATGATAAATGGTTTAATTTTGTCTATTTTTAAGAAAAGATGCATGTTCTCTATAAAAATTAGCAGTAAAATAAAAACAAAATGCCGCCATTTTAAATTGTATGCCCCTCCCGTAAGCCAAAATAAAAAACAAAAGTCCCTACCCAGTGTTAAAAAAAAAATGATTTGACATGCTTACCCTTTTTTTGAAGCACCCCTTCCCCTCTCATAAATAAGGAACAGTCCCTAACTGATAAACAGTTTAAATAGGCTATACATTCAATCATGTATGCATGTTTTCTAAACGCTATAAACATATGATTTACATGGTAAAGGACTGTATGTTATTTATGGGAGGGGGGGGGTGCAAACCAGGGGAGGCACCTTTAAAAAAATTTAAGCACTGAGGAGGGAATCATATTTTTTATTTAGCTTAGGAGGGGGACATTCAACTTTAAATTGCTGTATTTATGTATTTTAAATACTAAAGTATAAGTGAGTTTGAAGGGCGTGTTTTCTTTAAAAATCTCAAATCACACCATTTGTCACGGTCAGAAACTGTGAAATATTGTTTTGCTTTTTTAAGGAATGTCCTGCATTTTCCTCCAGTGAATATATATATACACACACATTTGTGGCTCCAGGGAGGGTCACAATAATATATATATATTTTTAAATGAAGTCACACCACAGCCACCCACCTACAATACTAAATTAAGTACAATCCCTTAGTTTACTGTCATCTTCCAGCTTTATCCACATCTACTACCTGCTAAACAGTTCAAACTGATACGTTTGTAGGCTGCAAAATCAGTAATTTATGCAGTTTTGTTCAAAATACTCAAAATAAACAACAAAAAAAGGATATAATAACCTTTCAGTGAAAAATAAAATGAAGCAACTTAATCATCATCACCTACTAACACCAGTGTGCGCAAAACACACCGTTTACAACATAAAATGAACATTTAAAAAAACTTAAATAACAAACCTTGGTGAAAAAAAAAACCATTTTTTATGAAGTCTGGTGCAGCTCAGCTAACACTAACCTCACTTTTTTATTTTTCACTCTGTTGTAACAGCATATTTTTAATGTAATATCCTCTAATAATCTCAATAATAATGGTGCTTCTTCACGGCGACCTGTCGAATTAGGGTTGCTTAATCCCACATAGATTACCGTGTGTTTATTTTTACCTGTCGGTGGGGTGAAGGATGCTCCGTCCGGATTAGTTTCCTCTGTTTTTCTGCGGCTGAGTGTTTCTTTCTCTCTCTCGGTGTCTCTCCGGTGTGTCCGTGTATCCAGCTCCTGTCCGCGGTGCTCGGTGCTCCGGTCTCCTCCTCCTCCTCCTCTCTGTGTGTCTGTCTCTCTCTGAGCTGGCTGTGATCTCTGCTTCCCGGGGGCCGCTGCTCGCCACTTTGTCACCGGTTTATATGAAGGACATTTCAGTCCTTTCCACCAGGCGACTCTCCCCCTCCCTCTGCCCCATGCTGGGAAGTCCTCTTTCTCTCTCCCCTCCCTCCCTCTCTGCACGCACACACACACACACACACACACACACACACACACACACACAGAAGACTCCCTCCTTGTTAATCTCCCAATGAGATGTTTACCAAATCCTCATGTTGACAGCCTTCCTTCCACCAGTCCCTGCAATGCTACATGAAAAAGAAGAGAAAAAAAAACCGATTTAAAATCTGATCCTATATGGGAAGTGTTGCCCTTGATGTTGAGAGGATCATTCAAAGGTGGTGCTGAGTCACACCTGTCCTCCTCCCCCAGCCCTCACCCACTGAGGTCAGGGCTTTTTCCAGATGACAGGGTTAGAGGCTGAGATTTAATACTGCATGATATGCTGAGGACAGGGAACACAAATCTCTGCAGAACAAAACACCGTCAAGCTGCTGCCAGTTGCAAAATCTTTCCTGTTATCATAAAGACAAGAGTTTAGTTTTTACCTGGATGCATTTTTTTTCTACATGTGTGTCAAACTAGGAGTAGGTGACCTTGACGGCTACCTTAAGGTGTAATAATAATAGTGATGATGATGATAATAATAATAAAGCTATATTTTAAAGCACCTTTTATACAAGAAATGCAGCCCAAACATGCTTTACAACAAAAAAAAATTACATGCGCCAATTACTTTACCTGAAAAAAACATAATATAAAGACAAAATAAAACCTTGCAAAACATTTCCAGAGTTTAGTTTTTACCTGGATGCATTTTTTTCTCCATTTGTGTCAAACTAGGAGCCGGTGACCTTGACAGCTACCTTAAGGTGTAATAATAATAATGATGATGATAATAATAATAAAGCTATATTTTATAGCACCTTTTATACAAGAAATGCAGCCCAACATGCTTTACAACAAAAAACTTTGCAAAACCTTTGCTGTTATCATAAAGACAGAGTTTAGTTTTTACCTGGATGCACTTTTTCTCTCAATTTGTGTCAAACTATTATAATACTACTGCTACTACTTTTATTAATAATAATAAAAACTTAATTTGTATAGCATCTTTCATACAAGAATTGCAGCCCAAACTTGCTTTACAACAAAAAAATTACATGCGCCAATTACTTTACCTGAAAAGACATAATATAAAGACAAAATAAAACCTTGCAAAACATTTCCAGAGTTTAGTTTTTACCTGGATGCATTTTTTTCTCCATTTGTGTCAAACTAGGAGCCGGTGACCTTGACAGTTTGGGTTTTTTTCAGCAGGGATTCATAAACAGAAATACCTAAAAGTAATGAATAAATAGTGAGCTTAAAATGATGGATGAATAGCTGAAATTGTCTGAAAATATCGATAGACACTTGAAACTATTAGCTAAAAGAATTAACAGTTAAAAAAGCGTTAGCTAAAAGCAATGAATAAACACTTTCCAGTTAGCTAAAAGTAGCTTATGGATAAACAGTTAAAATACCTAAATGTACTTAATAAACAATTGAAATAGTTATCTAAAGGTAATGAATAAACAGTTGACATAATTACCTAAAAGTAACAGATAAAGAGTTGAAACAGTAAGCTAAAAGTAGCTAACGGACAAACACAAGAGTTAGCAAAAAGTAACGGATAGTTAAAATAGCTAAATGTAATTAATAAACAATTGATATAGTTATCTAAAAGTAATGGATAAACAGTTGACATAATTACCTAAAAGTAACAGATAAACAGTTGAAATAGTAAGCTAAAAGTAGCTAACGGATAAACACAAGAGTTAGCGAAAAGTAACGGATAGTTAAAATAGCTAAAGGTGGCTAACGGATAAACACTTAGGAGTTAGCAAAAAGTAACGGATAAATAGTTAAAAAAGTAAGCTAAAAGTAACGGAGAAACAGTTGAAACAGTTAGCTAAAGGTAGCTAACGGATAAACACAAGAGTTAGCAACAAGTAACGGATATTTAAAAAGCAGAGTAACAAATAAACAGATGAAACTGTTTTAGGGAGACTTTGAATGGGCATATTCGTATTTATTTTAAATACTCTCATCACCCCAAAACCTGCAAATTGGTTTGAAAGGCATGTTTGCTTAAAAAATATCAAAAATAACACCATTTATCTTGGGCAGAAATTGTGAATTATGGTTAGTAATGATGGAGGGAGAGTCATGGATTTTCCTGCAGTCACTCAGGGAGACTCAAGGAAAAAATATTTGTAGAGAGGAAGATATCCAAACAAAAATAAACCACAGCCACCCGTCTATTCTGGTAAATGAAGTACAGTCCCTAAAGTGCATGGTTTGAACAGGGTTGTATGGAAACACAAGTGTTTCCAGCCAGTGTGTTTTTCCACCATGTGTGTATTATTGCTCCTGGCTTTTAATCTCACCTCCCCTTGGACCTGGTGTACCAGCCTAATCCCTGGCTGGGTGCATCTCTCTCTCCCTCCCCGGGTGACCTCCCAAGGCTTTTGGCCACAGAAGAGCAGATGGAGAGTGTCTTGTGGCCTAGATACGTCCGCCTAAAACCAAGGCTGTGAAATTGGTGACATGCCTTAGACATGATTGGTTTTGGCAACGAAACCATGCAGGGACAGGAAGGGACCAGACAGATTGGCCATCACATAAAATCGACAGATTGAGTGCAGATAAAATGGTCTCGGTGGAGATTCATACTGTACAGTTGAAGGAGTAAATGAGGGCTCGCTCGGGCCCCGTTGTCCACCAGACTGTTTCATAACTGCAGAGGGGTCGTCACCACAGAGTACTTTATTTCTGGGGGTCAGAGCAAAGGAGCGAGAGGCAGAAAAACAGCACTCCATCTGGTAATTAGAGGAGGAATAACGATATCCTTTGTGTGGGAGCTATTCAGGGAACAGAGAGAGGAAGGACAAAGCGGGCCATCGCTGCTCTCTGTGTACCCTTGTCGGCGTTCTCATTTAACAGGGTTGGGTCACTGCCTGCGCTCGGGCCTTAGGCTGGCCCTCAGCTGGCAAACAGTGTCACCCATCCTTGTCGACTCACTAACTGACAGACATTCATTTCCGCCAGTTAGGGTTTCTTTGATTTGTTGCTCCACTGACCTATTTCTCCAGGGTGGCAGACACTTTACCATCTGCATGAAGTGTGGAGATAAGAGGTGAGAAGTGGAGAACCATGAGCTATCAACATTATTTATTCCCCATCTATTTTTCTCTCTTCCTCCCTCTCGCATGTCTGCACATCCCTCTGATTACAGTTGCATTTCTAAACCCACATAACACACATCCAGCCATGCGTTCGTACACGAAGCTCCAATCCTCCCACTAATAAAAATGACAGAAAACTGTATCATATTCAAATCATAATGCCTTTTTCATGTGCTAATGTCAGTCATGTAAACAATAGTTTGTTAAAGCTTTGAGCAAAGAATGAAAATAGTTTGTAAGCTAAATGTTACAATAAGCATTTAGCTAAAAGTAGTCTTATGGATAAATAGTTGAAATAGTTCACGTTATAGTAACTAATAAACAAATCCTTATCTTAGAGTAACAGATTAACAGGTAAAAAGTATAAGTAATGAATATGCAGTTGAAATAGTTAAATAAATAAATAAACAGTGGAAATGGTTAGCTAAAATTTACAGAAATCAGCTGAATAAGAGCTCAAAGTGACAACTAAACTGCTGTTTATTCAACTAGTGAAATAGTTTAAATAGTTGTCTTAAAGTGACCGATAAACAAATAGTTAGCTAAAAGTAATGGAAAAATAAGTGAAATA
Source organism: Plectropomus leopardus (assembly GCF_026936395.1). Lineage (NCBI taxonomy): Eukaryota > Metazoa > Chordata > Actinopteri > Perciformes > Serranidae > Plectropomus > Plectropomus leopardus. Next base: position 29,418,515 of record NC_142193.1, read on the forward strand.
GTTAGCTTAAAGTAACAGATTGCAGTTGAACTAGTTAGCTAAAATGAACAGATAATAGTCAGCTAAAAGTCATGGATAAACAGCTGAAATAGGTAGCTAAGTTAAAACAGTTAGCTGAAAGTAGTAGCTCAATGGTCAAAATAGCTAAAAGCAACACATAAACAGTTGAAATAGTTAGCTAATGGGTGGGTCCATTATTTTTTTGCTTTGTTGAGGTTTTTATATCATAAAGTTTTCCAGTAGTGTTTCATATGGATTCAAATCTGAACAAATTTTGGTCGAAGAATGAATGTTTCAGCTCCAAGTGCCATTTTCCCAAACCAGAGCCCTTTTCAAAATGTTGCCTCAGCCAAACCGTCTTTGAGAATCGCTTGTAGCTGATTTTTAAAATTAGCTCCCTCCAACTGGTGCGGAAACTACGCAATATGGTGGACATCACTCAATAACGCAAACAAACTTACCAATCGTGGAAGAGGTAGAGCAGAAACTCACGTGTTCTGTGAGGTAAAATTTGTTTGTCAAAGCACGCTGGAGGCTTTAAAGGTCTGTTTGAGAGCAAGATAAAGTGGTGAAAATATTATGCTAACTTTGGATAAGTGTCTCATACCCCACTAAAAAAAGAAATAATCCGAATTGACCTTTTAGTTATTGTTATCATCAGTGCTCTAACCTATGTCACTGCTTTTTGGTAATAGCAGAGTGAACATTTTGAAAAATTCAGAAAAGAATACATTATCATTGACCTTCAAAAGCGGCGGAGAAACAGTTAAATTACCTAAAAGTAACTGATTCTTGAACACGTCTGATAAACTGGTTAGCATTTGTGTTTTGCTGTGTGAATGTATTGAAGATAAAAATTTGGATCTTATATTTCATCATGACAAAATCCAATGTTGAGGATATCCGAGTTTACCATACATATGGAGACATTGGAAACCCTTTGGTTGGGCATTGGGAAAGTTATCCTGCATTTTATCTCAGCCAGCCATAGTTCATATTACATAGTAACATTTAACGGTACAAGGAACCACCACTGCGCGAGCAGAAGCTATTCTCAAAGAAAGGTCAAATTCATTGACCTTTTAGCTGATAGAAATGTCACTGGTCAAATACCAAATTGCTGGTGTTGCTAATTGAGGTTGCTGCTTAGAAGAAATGCCCCAAATGTCACCAGGAGTCTGAGGTTGGATAAATGGGATCAATGATTCATATTTATGTTTTCTGTTTATGTTTTGAAGAATAGTTCTTTAAAGCCAAAGGTGGTTGCAAGCGTACCTGGACTGAACTACCTACCTTTATTTTGAGATGACAACTAGCCATTTCAAATCAGAACTCTGCACAGCTGAATATATTCAACCTTTTATTCAAATGACATTTATGATCCAACATGGATTTTTTGTCATTTTTTTATACAATCAGTTCACAGACATTCAAGCATCATGACATATTTAGGAAATAGACTTCAACCCACTGTCACACAGTAAAAGGCTTTTCTTACAATTTAAAGAGAAAAAAATGAAACAGGTAAAAAAGAAACATCTATTCCAGTTGTTATATATTTATATATATATACAAACAATATATTATATAAGTTGTCTTATATTTCACATATCAGTATGTTTAGTTTCCATTCTGTCTAATGCATGGAAAGGGTTGTGTTCGATAATGTCTCTGTCCTTGTTGAGCTTGCAGACGCATCCGTTCTCCAGTTGTCCTTTGATTTGTTTGTTGGAAATCAAAAAGTAGAGAGGAAGTCCCAGTTCTCCACCCTGTGGTAACATGGCAGCACTGCATACAACATATTTATGCCCATTCATTACTTCTCATCAGTGTCCAGGACTCCCATGTCATTGACGCACTTACTTTGAAACCAGAATCGCATGTTCTTCTTGGTAAAAGTGAATCTCTACAGGAGTCCTTTAGTGATTTTTTTCACGCATCTTTTCTAGGATGAAGTTAAGATGACCTGAGGTATTGACCCATTGGAGTCAAGGCAAAAAAGTTCTGTTCACTTCAACCCTTTCTGCCATTGTCCAAGAGAAGAGGTTCGGATCTCTCTCTAGTTGTTGTTCGGTCTCAATCTTCGTTCTTGCATCTTCTTACCTAAGTTCATCGTCAGGGTAGCAACAGCGTAAGTGGACAACACCATGATGGTGCTCCCCACAAACTGTGACGAGGCCCCTCGCTTCGCCACGAACTTCCAGCTCTGCCTTTGTGAGTGAGTTTCTGCTGCCTCCACGGTCCGAATGATGGGCTCCATACCCTCGCACCGACGGTTTCTTTTAGCTCCTGGAGGTGTTGATGAATCGAAATGTCAGCGCTGCGGTCTCTTTCTCAGGATGGATGGCGTCCTTCTTGCTGAAGCACAGATCACCTGGTTTCCTTCTTCCCCACATGCTTCTTTATCTACTCGGCCTTGTTTGCACACGTCAAATCCTCAGACTCAGCTGGGTGCCAGAGTACGTCAACAACACCTGTGGGAGATTGACAGAACGAACAAGGACTCCCGCCTGCAGTGCAAACTGTCCAGACGGAGTTCAATAATAGAAAGAACAGAAGTCATTCAGTCTGGTCTCTCTTGTATTTCAGGACGAAGGTCAGAATCAAGCAAAGTGCAACCCTGAATACAGACGACTCATTAAAAACCGATCACCATCTGATCCTGCTGCTTTTCTGCCAAGGCTTAAACTTACAGAATATATTCTTTTGTGTAGTGGCCCATTTAAGTTTTAATGTTGTTGTAATTAAACCAAACTTGGCTAAGCTATCACTTGTCTAAGGCCAATCAAAAATATAAATTTTTCAAAATTTAACCCTTTGAACCCTTAGTAAATAAGTGAAGAAGGCAGTAAGCAACTTAAGAAATGAGCAAGAAATTAGTAAAAAGTTAAGAAAAAAAATTCTGAAAAATAGTTGAAAAAAAGAGAAGGACATAAAATACAAAAAATTAACAAGCGTAATAATTGAAAAAAATCTTTAAAAAGTTAATATGATTCCGTAGCGTACATTTAAAAATATGAATATAATAATTATAGATAACCCTAGTTTTCTGGACATTTTCCCCTTGCTTAGATTTAATAATTTCCGACACCAACTAATTTCTTGGAATTTTCATGACATTGCTACATTGCTCATTGCCCTTTTGACCATGTTTTTGAAGAAAATACAAATTTAACTTATTTCCTGCAAGGATTGTGGCACCAAACGCTGTTGTTTTTTTCAGAGACATTGCTGTCTTTCCTGCAAGGATAGTGCCTTGAAGAGTGTTAGTTTTTATTGAGACATCACTACCTTTTGTCCTGGAACTGTGCCATGAAAAGTGTTTTTATACAGAGGTATTGCTACCTTTCCTGCCGGGATAGAGCCATGAAAGTGATCATTTTTATCAAGATATTGCTGCGTTTCTTGCTGGGATTGTGCCACCAAAAGCAGTTGTTTTTACAGAGACTTTTCTGTCTTTCCTGCAAGAAAAGTGCCATTTAAAGTTGTTTTTATCGAGGCATTGGTGGCTTCTCCAGTCGTCATTGTGTTTGGGATTTTTAAGTCCAAACATGATCTTTTTCTAACCATAACCAAGTGTTTTTTGTGCCTTAATCTAACCACCCGTTATGTAAGATGTGAACCACCTCACTTGGTGATGTAACTTCTGAGTCCTCTGTGTCCAGATTGAAGTGAAAAGAAAATACACAGATTTCCTGTGTTCAAATACAAGACAGCAATTGTTTGAAAATCACCACAGGGGATGATTGTTAATGTTATCAGACATTTAGTTTATTACTTTATTCACTTATCTTCTTACATGAAAAAATGTTTCATGTTACATGTTAAATTATTAATTTGTTGGGTTTTCAACATTAGTACGCTTTAATGTAGAAAAAAATATGCACATTGTTTAAGGTAGACTTTTAAAGCAAAGTGACATATCTCAACTGTTGCAAGAGAGATGAGAATTTATCTTCAGTGAACATATCAACTGTTTGGTCGCGGCTCATAATTGAAAAACCGTGGGGTCAGATGAAGATATTTTTGTTGTTTGTGCAGGAACTAAGAAATGCAAAAAATATATAAAGAGAGAGCGAGAGTATGTAGATGAAAATCATTTCCTGGGAGAAAACAGACTTCAAGGCAGCTGCTCCTGTATGTTGTTGTCTTCCTCATCATCTCTCTCATATCCAGATTATTGCTTTCTGGGATGCAGCCTGTTGTTTATCGTTTCTCATTTCCTCTGCTCACATACAAAGGAAATAAGTAGCTGGAAAAATGACACTACATATGGAGGAGGAATCTCTGAGTCATGATCAGACTGAGTTTTGACATTAAGGAGGGGATAAAGAGACATACACAAGAGACAAAGCTTAAAGCTTGAGCTGTGTGGGTGCACCTTTAGGAAGATATATTTCAGAACAGACTCCCAGACAGATTCATGTTTGTATTACAAGCTCAGGCTCTGCGACCGCAGATGGATGGCAGAGGAATGTCCCGACAAACAGCTGTGTTTGTCCCATAACTCTGCGTCTGAGATGACACCTTTGTGGGAGCAGATCAATACACGCTTTCTCTGCAAGACTCCGCTTCTCAGCTCTGTCTGCGGCGTCTGCTCGCTACACATCATGTTTTCACATTATAAATATTACAAACTTTGAAATACATAACATTAGTTGTTTTTAAAGAGTCAAATGTGACAAACAGCGGCATCATCAGGTCTGGGCATCTGAGGCTTCAGCCCTGAATGTTATTAGCCCCAGTATATAGTTTGAAAAATAAGAATAGGCCTAAGGGACTGTTCTTTATTTATCAGAGGAGGGGAGTGGCTGTTTTTTTATTTTAACCTCCTCAAAGCTATTAATATTTTTCCTTGAGTCTCCTTGAGTGACACAGGGAAAATGCATGAAGTGTTAGTCCAACATGATAAGATTAAAGAACTGTCAGAAATTTGATAATCCATGGAAAAAAAAAAATACAGTTTCTGGCTATAATAGGCTAAATGGTGTAGTTTTGGTGATTTTTATTTTGGCAGGTCCAGGGGTTTGGAAGGTATGTTCTTTTTAAGAATAAAAAAAAAATTAATGATTGGGGAAAAAAGAAGAAAAAAATAGATTTAAAAAATCAACAAAATATTTTAGTGGGAAATTGCCAAGAAATTCTAAAGGAAAAAAAACACCAAAACTTTTTAAAGAACGAAAAAAACTATTGCCAAAAGTTTAGAAACTCACAAAAAAGCAACAACAACAAAAAAGCCAAAGATTCTAAAAGACAAAAAAGGTGCCTATTATTTTTAAAGAAAGCATGCCTTGTTTGGAAGGCAGGTTTTCTTAAAAAATAATGCAAGATACAGCCATTTAAGGTTGGATGCCCCTCCTATGAGCCAAAAATAAAAAAAAAACCTGAGTCTCTCCTTAATACTTACTTAATACTACATATCTCTCCCTTTTTGCATCACCCCCTCCCATCTTCTTAATAATGAACGATCCACAATAATGATAAAAAGCGCTGGATGTGCTAATAATCTGTCCATGTTGAAACTTTACTAAATTTACTAAGACTACTACTTTAAACAAAAATACAGACGATTTTTCCAACTCCCGTCTATAATTTTTTAATGAAAGCAGTTGTAAAGTATTCTGTTTCAACTGAGTACATATTTAAAGTAAAAAATGTCAGGGTAAATAAGGTGTTAGAGTACATGAGAAGAAATAGAGCTTGTTCATGAAAAAGGAGGATCCTCCGGACTCCCCTGCAGTGGTTCAGGCTGAGCCCCCAAGGTCCTCAAATCCTAGAAGCACCCCTGGTAACAAACCACACGAGCATTTTGTCCACATGTAAGAGGTCGGTTGCATCAGTGTGGGCACAAAGCCGCAGCTGTGTGCTACTTTTTGGATGTTGTTGTGAACTCTTGCAGGACTCTTTGCGTCATCGTAATAGGCTTAGCTCTGTGTGTGTGTTTGTGTGTAGGTAGGTCTTTTCATCAACTGTCTGAGGGACTAAAAACACTGTCTGTGTCTTTGCCAATGCTGCTTTGATGCTGCACCCAATTACAGTTCATATCAAACACTAAAACAAACAAACACACACATGAAAAATGTGCCTCAACTTTGTTCAGTTCATCAACTTGCTCTCTAAAAGCACTTTACTGCGATAACATCTGCCTCTGTTCTTTTGTCTTTCTCTTTGTTGACTCTTCTGTCTCCCTGTTGCATTAGCTAAGTATAATGAATAATACAACAAAGTTCCTGTCATTTCTTCTGTCTCCTTTCTTCTCTCCCCAGTTTATCTGTCTTTGTTCCTCTGCAGATTAAACTGATACCGTGCAACAGCTCAAGCTCTCTCAGCGTCAGTGTTGTTTACATTACCCTAAACCCAAAAGACCTACTTTAAAAACTCTTATAAATCAGACTGCAAGAGGAGACATCCATTCATTAAAAAAAAATCCCTTATCTGAAATGTTAGATCCTTAACATAATAGTTTTTCATTAGCTTAATAATGATTTAGGCATCAATGACTTTTGATATCTTCCAGTTTGGATTATGTCAGAATCACAGTATTGAGACTTTTCCTTTTAAAGTTTTATATAATTTTTACGTTAGCTTAGATGTCAAAAACATTTTTGCCCTTGTTCTTCTTGGCATTAGAGTTGACAAGAAAACTGTGTGGGACAAATATTTATAGATAAGGGAATTTTTTTTGTCTCAATTAGGCATAAAACGAGAATTCATGACTTTATAAGTGGTTCCACAGGGCTCTGTTCTTGGTCCTGTTTTATTTTGATGATCAAATCGATGACAGGAGCATTTTTGTCTATGTTGGAGGTCAAAACTCTCCCAGACTTCATGCGGTGTTCCACAGGGCTCAGTTCTAGGTCATCAAATTTACAATGCTGATTCATCATCCTGACCATATTAATAACTGGAGCTTGTTTGTAATTATTGGCGGTAAAAACTATTCAAGACTTTAAATGGGGTTCCACAGGGTTCAATTCTCGGCCCTGTTTTATTTCATCTCCGAGGTTTCGAACAAAAGCTCATTCATTTTATTGTAGACCTGACAAAATGACAAACTCATCATTTAACTCACTCAGAATGGCCAACCACCTTTCGAAAGGTGGTTGGCCATTCTGATAGACATTTGCACCTATTAGATTTGCCAGCCTATAGAGCCCAGTGGATTCATCATCCTCAAAGAAACCCCAAAACCAACCAAAAAATGTCCAAATTGGCTAAGCAGTGGCTGAAATGCTGTCAGTATATGTGATTATTCACCTTTATACAAACTAGGTAAATTATGCAAAATACCCAACATATGCAAATTAGCATGTGGCAGTTTCCTAATGTTGGGGACCCACACTATGCATTTATAACATATTACTTTGGGGTACTCAACATTTCCGGGTTGACTTTGCTGACAAAAAGACTATTTGTCAGGAGCAGCTGTGGATATGTGTGTGGTGCGCTGCAGAGGAGGGTTTAGAGACGTCCTGCTGGGCCGGGCCTTTTGGGCTGCCAGCAGGAGAGCCGCCTCTTGATTCAGAATTAGACATGGTGGCCACCAGGATTACTCACAATGCTCATTGACGCCGTCTAGCCTTCTAATTGGTGACGTCAGTCCGTGGGTGTGTGTAATTAAAGACTGGGGCATAAAGACAGGAAGGAGGCAGGGATAGAGTGATGCAGAGGAAATTAAGAATGAGACATTTTGATTTACTTCAATAAAACTGAATTATAGAAGGAAAAGCAGATAACCACATTAGAACGATAAATATCCATCTTCTCTTGTGTAGACAGGAATAACAACACAAACTCTAAACATCCCAGATTCAAGACTATTTGTATCATCTGACACTTTGACTTAATTTGCACCAGTAATCTGTGTGTGTGTTTAATTCTGACCTTATGTTGACCGTGTGATCGTCTTACAGACTAAGCAGGACTTCCAGTTCTCACTCTAATTGATCTTAAGGAGTAACGTGTACTTCTGAATGATTGTGGAAATAGATCAGAACATTGCACCACCATCATCATCACAATTTAGACGAGGAGATTTTCTCAATGAATTAATCAAGCATGAAGGAAATCAACCTGGAGGAAAAATATCCCTGAGTAGATTTGCAATTCTTTCACAATTAAACAGAAAAAAATAGTATTTTTTCCTGCTAGATGAACAGAGAAAAAAAAATTATTACATGCTTTACCCTTTGAAACCTGGATCATCATCAGTCTTCACGTTTCATTAAGACACTTCACAAGCATTTAAACCTTTGAAATGTAAGCAGAATTATTTATTTCAAAAACATGGGGAAAAGGCAACTTGGTATGAAATGTCCTGCAAAATGAAAAAAAAACAAGGTTAAAGGTGACAAGAAAATGAATGAGAATATCATTATTAAATTATTCAGTAACCAGTGAAAATATCAGGAAGACTTTATCTATATATTTTTTTTAATAATATTTATTTTTTCTTGTTTTTTATTCTTTTACTTTTATTTTGTTGTTGTTTTGCTTATTTCAGGTAATTTTATTGTAACTTTTTTACTTATTCCTTATTCTTTTTGAGGTCATTTCTTGTCAAGCTGCTCATTTTCTTCTATTTTTGGAAGAAATCAAGCCAAGATGCTAAGGTTTCAAAGGGTTAATTTATCTTTCTTTTGCAGGCACACAAAGCAACAGACGGTGCAGTGCGGGGTCATGCACACTCTGTCTCTGTTGCACTGCCATCTTTCACCACAGGGAGTCATTGTGGTGATTTATTGGAGGTAAAAGCAGAAGTTACCTTCAGGAAATCACAGAGCTTCACATTAATGTGTATTAATATCTCATGACAGCTGGAAACCAAACAACAGCAGCCAAATACAGACTGTGCAGGAAATAAAAAAAGAATAAAAAGACATTTAATTGATTCACCTATTCCATATAAAAACCTCACATACACACAGATTCACTGTAAAACACCCTGTTTGCTCCTGCAGTGTGTTCAGTGTAGTGTGGAGGTCTCTGTATTGTTGACGCACTAAAATATTAGAAACAGAAGCTATATTTGCACATTTTGTATGTATCATATCAATATTTGTAAATTTTGTATCATATCAATATTTGTAAAGTGACGTAGTTGATGAGCTGACTTTGTTATTGGGAGGTGGAGGAGATTGTGGTGCCTGCTTAGCTGCACACTATTTTTCAAAACCAACAAACAACAACACCGTAGTCCCATTTAGCCATTTGTTAGAAACCGCCTTTTTTAAGACGAGTAAAACCTTAAAAGTTCAAAAATGGTGTTTAAGCGGCTGTATTTTATGTTGCACGACAAAACATCTAAATATTTTTAGCCTGTGTTAACCACAGACCTTGTTTAGGGCATTTTACCAAAAACCCATTCAAAAACCCACAGACTTAAAAACGAGGGAATCAGAGGTGCTAAAAGCCTAACGGACTTCCATGTTTTAAAACTCATTACTTCACCACTATATTGGTTTAAGATAAAAAACATGAAATGCCTTCATCATAGCATAAAGTCTTGAAAAAAGCACTCATGTTACCCACCAACATCTCTCGCTGCCCCCCATTCGAAACTATCTAGAAGAAACTTTCACACACCAGTGTTAATTTTAGGGTGACCTCAATCCCCCTCTCTTAAATTCTGGACCCTGGTTACAGTCCTGATCCAATCGTCTTTCTTTTGGAAAGTCGGACAATGATTTGAGTGCGTGGGAGTTTCAGTTGTGTAATGGGACGTGAATGAGCACAAATCCTTTAGGAGGCGCGTTCTTGTTGAAAATGAGCAAGAGAAAGTGAAATAATTTAGAAGTACAGTACAACCCTGTAAATTCAGGATGCTAATTTTCCTTTTAAAGAGTAACTGAACACCCACTGAGCATGTTGTGTTTGTTGACCTCTGGTGGTTTAACTCCTGTCCGTGATCTGGTGATGTACATGTGTACAGGACCTGGTGACACCATTGTTGGGTAATTTTCTTTTTTTTCTTTATTATTATAATTATTAATTAATTAAGGATTTTTTTTTACTGATTTTCAGAATTTTTTTGTAGTTTCTACTAATTTCTTGCTAATTTCTGGTCATTTCTTTTTTAGTTGCACATTGTTTTCTTTCTTTCTTTTTTTTTTAAGAAATCAAGCCAATTTGCTCAGGTTTCAAAGGGTTAAAGACAGACGGTAGCATTTGGGTTGTTTTTTATCTGAATTCAGGGGACGCTGGGATGGTTTGTGCTTGGTGGTTGATGGTTGTTTTGCAGCGCTGAAGAGAATCAGGCTCCAAACAAAACTGAGCAGCTGTTAAGTCCAAACTGAAAGGGATTACTAATGGTTATGTAAGAGGATATCAGGAGCAGCATTACTTCTGTGTCCATTCTCCTGTGGCCGCAATGACGACATTACAAAACTCAGTGAAGTGGGGCCAGACCTCCACCTGCACTTGGCTCTTTACAGCGAGCTCAGTTCAACAGGAGCAGAAATCAATAGCCTCTCCTGCTGCTGTGTGTCTACTGCGGCACAAACCAACGCTCCACGCTTTGACAGCAAAGAGGAGCAGCGGGGCATTGTGTTCATGATAGGGAGGTGACAGTACCGTGAGAGTTTTGTGTGTTTGTCGAGGTTTACACGGCGAACAGACTGCAGAACAAAGTCCTGCCATCGGCAGCACTGAGACGATCTGGCTCTGTGACTGCCAGCCAGACGGCCCTGACAGCTCCATTTAATCTAACAAATAACAGCCTGCTTACTGAGCGGCTTTTTCTGACTAGATTTGTGCGTCTCTGAACACATTCTGCCTCAGCAGGGAGAAAAGTTTTCTTATTTTCTCGACATTTGTGATGTCAAGTCATGTTCATTTTATCAGACTCAGATCTATCTATCTATCTATCTATCTATCTGTCTATCTATCTATCTATCTATCTATCTATCTATCTATCTATCTAATCTAATCTATTCTTATCTATTTATCCCGCTTATTTTGCAGCTTATTTTGACCCAAATCTGTGTTTTTTTGGTAGGTCGTGACATAATTCAAAAAGCAAAAACAACCCAATCACCAGAATAAATGTTGCCATTGTCCTAGCTAAGACTCTAATGTCCTAAAATCCTACAAATGTCCCAAAGGTTGAAAAATGTTCTAAAACTGAAGAAACGACCAAAAAATCCCACAAATGTCCAAAAATCTGAGAAATGTCCTAAAATCCTAGAATTTTTTTCAAAAATCCTGGAAATATCCAAAATCCTGGAAATGTGCATGGGACTGCTGCTGTGACTACATGTGTTTTTTCTATACATACATGCATACATACGTTTTTAATGCATTTTAGGTCCTTAATAGTAATTTTAGACTGTCTTCCCCCCAAAAATGACATCATTGGTCATTTGTGACAAGCGGTTTATTTTGACCAAAATCTGTGTTTATAGTAAAGTGGTGACATCTAGTAGCTAAAATTTAAAAAGCAAAAACAACTCAATCACCAGAATAAATGTGCCATTGTCATTTTCTGCAAACTGTGGATACGTACATAGTCACGTTAGCGGTTATAGTTACGTTAGCGGTTAGCAGAATTTTACACATCTCTCTTCAAGTGATCATCTGCCAGAATAAATGCTGGCATTTTACATTTTTGGAAAGCACTGATACATTACATTTGTACCATGAGTTATTATGTATTTTGAATCCTTACGTTTCTTTACTTTTCAGTTACACTGTGGTAAACGTTTGGTTAGTTTTAGGCAAAAAACCACTTTATTACGGAAAAGATGGTCAGGAAAAGATCACGTTTGGGCCTAAGAGAGATTGTTTTAAGTCTAACACGAAAAAACATCTGTGCTGCAGTAAATGTATTCGCTGTACTGATGTGTTATGTGTATGCTTCTGCTTTATTTATGTTGACTATGATTTCTGTTTGATATACTGTTATGATAAGGTGAAAAGTACCGTTAGTATTTGAATAAATTTTGCTATAAGCCCCTTTGGGTTTCTTCACCTCTCCTGCACAATTCTTGTCATGTTATTATCTACTTGCTTTTATTTAATCTTATGTGCCAATACATAATAATAATTAAAAAAAGAGACAACAACTTTTATGGCACAAAAAAATACGACTGGAAACACAGTGATGCCTTTGTTATTATTTTTATTTTTTAATCGCTTTTCATTGAACTATCCCGACCAGAAATGCAGTGATGTCTTAGTAAAGAAACCAAAAACACTTTAAGTGGCTTTCCCAGTGGAAAAACAGCAACTACTCACCAAAACAAAAAAAAAACACCAATCCATCCAATCGTTGTTGAGATATTTAAGTCACGATCAAAGTAGTAGACTAACTTCATGGCTGAAAGTACTTTTGCAGTTACCTGTTGATTTAAAGGTTAGCTCTGAATTCTGTGCAGGGATCCTTTTTTTTAATATAAAAAACCTGTTTGTTTGTGATTTGAACTGAGACCAGCAGCTTCCCTGCAGCCTTCCTGTCCATTTCCTTTCGGGATGGTCAGCGTGGGCCGCGTTTGGGCGCTCGGCTGCAGATCTCTCACTGTGTCTGGCACTGATGAGGTCATGGCTGTGTGGGCAGCTCGGACCATATGTTACATAAAAACTGTGTGAAAGTCCTAATCCTCAGCATGGCATTACGTAATGACTTTGCCAAAGGGCCAACCGCCTGTCAATCACACAAGTAATGTCAATGGTGGAAACACTGTGTTGTTTACTCTGGCCTGAGGTTTGTTTTGTGCCCGGGAATCTCATCTGGGTTTTTTAAATTATACCGACACAAATATGTATGAACTGTTGATGCAGATACATTTATTCTCTGCACTCAATTATCCCTGTATTCAGGGTCCTAAATGTCATGCAGATGAGAATTTAATTTGGCCTAATAGTGCACATCATTGCTCTGTTATCTTGGTCTGGTTTTATCACCTGAGCTGAGTTGTGCAATATTTTATTTTAGCACACATCAAAGCTAGCTGAAGCTGGTTTAACCTGTTAGGTTGTCCATGGGAAATATTTTGCACTAAAAAGAGAGGACAATTATCAGAAAATGATTCAAAAAATTTATGGAAATAAAAATGTATTTATTATTAGAATAATTTTATATTTAAAATTATGTGACAGAAAAAAACCTTTAATAAAGAAATTTAAAGTTCTCCTGCTTATTTTTTGGAAAATTTCTTGTGTGATTTTTACAAATTCTTGGTAATTTTTGGTCCTTGTCTTGTTAAGTTGCTTGTCTTCATCCTGTGTGTTTTTGAAAGAAATCAAACCAATTGCTCAGGTTTCAAAGGGTGAACTGTGATAATGCTGATGTTATTTTTTTACAGCAAAAAAACAAATTTAGAACCATTAAAGCAACCAACTTATAAGAATAAAACACACAACAACAAAAAAACAAACAAAAACTAAATTCTGTATATGCTGAATAAAACTTTTTTAGGCAACCAAAATGTTACAAATAACTTTTATGAACTGAAAATACACTTAAATACTGTGTGTTATTTCCACCATCTAAACAAAAACCAATAAAAAAAAAAAACCAACCTCAAACCCTGTTTATTTAATCACTAAAAAATTCAAAGCATAAAAATGATAAGTTGTGGTTTTAAAACACATATAGTCATTTGATCAGTGTTGTGTAAACATCTGTTTGGCTGTCAATATGTGTTTAACTCTAAAGCAGAAAAAATGAAGCCAACACAAAATGCCAAAAACTGCAGTTTCTCAGATGTCCACTAGGGGCTGGCTCCAAAGCAGAGTCAGTCTCTATAGACCTCCATGTTAAAATGCCCAAATTTACAGCAGAAATAAACGTGTTTACAATCTGGTAAAACAAAACAGTCTCTATCTCTGTCGCTAATTTCAACATTCATGACATCAGCACGGGTTTGAATTATTAAAAAACTCCCCCTTTTAAAAGTTATCAAGGTTTAAAGTTGCGCATAATTAAGGGCGTGTCTGCTTTGATTGACAGGTGGGTACCTCCGTTGATCAGTCGTTACCATGGCAGCGACGTCGGTTACGTAACGTAACCACGGCGTAACTCCAGAATCTCAGAGAGAAGCTTTAGCTGTAGCTATTTCAGCGTGTTTTCAGGTTTTGAAAGTTTGTTTTGGTCGACTGAAATGTCTTGTTCAGCATTTGGCTTTACTAAAAGACCCTCTAAGGAGTCGCACGTTCAGTTTACCGGTAAGTACATTTAGTTTTAACGGCTTAAAGTCTGTTTTTGCTGTCGGAAATTAGCGTTAGCATTGCTACAGTTAGCTGTAAACACACCGTGCTAACCAGGCTAGCAGCCTAATGTCAGGGTTATCTTCACTCTGTCGTCGGAATTTGTCACTTTTAGCTCCAAATTTGCCAACATGGTGACGGCTAAAATGTCGAACTCCGACGCTTTAAAGAAAAACATCCATTATTTTTACACATTTTATGGTGTTTTACCCCAACATTAACCTCACTCCAACCAAACCACAGAGGGTACATGACTGGTCCCCCACTTTTCTGACAAACTGTACTTTCTTTACCTACAGATTAAACAAAAATATTAGATCCAAAAATACTTTATACATCCCCGGGGATAAATTGTGGTTCATTACAGTCACTTTGATGCCAGCATAGAGAATCATCACAGGTAGAAATAAGAAAAAATATTTTTAAAATATAAATATATAAATACAGTTATAGTAAACAATTAACACTAGTATGTAATTATTTAAAAATAAAGTATTTATAATATGCTGAATACCTAAGTGTGTAAAACTATAAATGTAAAAAAATACACTTATAGACAATTAACACTAGTATCTGAAAATTTAAATTATAATATGGATAATGTGCTGGGTGTGTAAAGTGTTTAAAATATAAAACTGCCTTATGTTACTATAAAACTAGTATGTGAGCTCAAAATATAAAAATATAAATATGTGTTCATTGTGCAACAATGAACAACAGAGATATACATAAGTAAGAATTGCAATCATAATATATACAATATGTGAAACATGTTAGATATAGCTTACATTCAAGAGTTGGAATAGTATTGCACATTTGAATAATTGCGCAGAGGAATGTTGTAGTTAAAATATTGGGGCAAATATTGCAGTTAAGACAGTAATATAAAGAATTATTGCACCTTTAAAACCCTATTGCACATTGAAGTTTAATAAATAAATGATGGAATTTTAATATATAATTTAATATATAACTTAGAGGTACCATTAGGTGCTTTTTGTTACCTTTGGACAGGGAAGGTAACCACCTGCTGGCTGTAGTTTTATATGCATTATGACTGTTACTATGGGCACTTACTGT
Source organism: Plectropomus leopardus (assembly GCF_026936395.1). Taxonomy (NCBI): domain Eukaryota; kingdom Metazoa; phylum Chordata; class Actinopteri; order Perciformes; family Serranidae; genus Plectropomus; species Plectropomus leopardus. Next base: position 29,433,800 of record NC_142193.1, read on the forward strand.
AAACTTACAATGTGCATACCAAACATGAAATAAATGTTCAAATTTGTTGAAGTTATAGTTTAAAGATTCAGTGAGGTAGAATGGGAGAACAAGATGTGCAAGTTTGCCTTGTGCAAGAATAAGTTGTGCAAATTTGCCAAGTGCAAGCATAAAATTTGCAAATTCACCATCTGCTAAAATTAGATGTGCATATCGTGCATGTTCAAATTTGCCATGTGCACCATTATTAAAGAGTGAGTCAGTAAATTTAATTGTAAACTTACATTTAACCCTTACTGCTGCGGAAAGTTGAGCTCAAATCATAGCATTTTACTGTAATTTATGGGGCAACTTTCCTCAGTACTTTGAATACTGTGTCGCTGTCTTTGGTGCTGAATGTGGCTCCAGCCTGTCTGATAATTCACACAGCCATGTGCTGAAAAGCTTGGATGAAGTGAGCAGTGTGAGATGTATGTGCTGCTCCTTCATGCATGTGAAAAAGGACACACAGCTGTGTGTGGGAGGAGGGGCAAGATCCCAGGAAGGGGTTACAGATATCGTGTTGCTGCCGTCACTCTGTCAGGTCACCAGGTTCATAAGAAGTGGAGGTTGACGAATTACGGATGCATGAATTAAATGGATAAAAGTTTGAACTTTATGTATTTTTCTTGGAAGAGAGGTGAGAGGGAGGACAGCGCTGATGTTTACGGGAGCAGACAAGCTCCTCCGTGGAGAATCAGTGACAATGTCAGCCCGAAAGAGGGGCTCAATGAGGAAGCACATCCCAGAGCAGCGCTTTGTGATGTTGTTTAAACTTAATAATGACGTTTATTTAAATCAGTCTTTCTAAGTTTTAGCAACTTCAGTAAACTAAGTTTACTGTGCCATATATCTTTATTCTGCTGGTTGCAAACTACTGAAAAAACCCAACTTAGAATAATAACTTCTAATTACTATCGGTAACACGTAAATAAATTAAAATTTAAAATCAAGTATCGATAAACACAACTGCTTGGAAATCAAGTTGAGCAAACTACTGATATGGGTAAAACTTAAAAAAATTTATTTAATAAAACTTGTAATTTTTCAGTTTTGTAACTTCACAAAATTAAGTAGATATAGATAAATTTTAAGTAAACTTAACAATTAGATTAAACATGAATTAATTCCTTTTTTTTTTTTTTTTTTACATTTTTCAATGCATTTTCCTGGATTTTTTTTAATGCAAAATCAACTTGTCAGATTTGACAGCGCAGGATATAAAAGCAGCAATAATCTCTACATGGTGTTTTTATTAATCCCTCAACATAAGTGAGCAGTTTAAGCTGTATCTGCTGCTCCTTCATTCCTGCGAAGAGGGACGCTCCGCTGAGAGCGGGAGGAGGGGCGAGAGGGAATCCCAGGAAGGGGTTACAAATATCGCGTTGCTGCTGTCGCCCCGTCCAGTCACCAGGTTCATAGGAAGTGGAGGTTGAGGAGCGACGGATGCATGAATGAAACGGATTAGAGTTTGGACTTTATGTGCAATTTTGGAGACGGGGGGCGGGCGCTGATGTTCAGGGGAGCAGACAGGCTCCTCCGCGGTGAATCGGCGGCAATGTCAGCCCGACCGAGGGGTTCAAGGATGAAGCGCGTCTCGGAGCAGCGCCGCTCAACTGTCCGGTGCAGCAGTGTGTGAAATCACCGCCTGGTTGTTTTTGAGCTCTGAACACGTTGTCCTTTGTGGCCAAATGTGGGAAGGGGCTCACGTTTCTTCTGGAGATCTTGTGGAACAAAGTGGCTGATCCTTTTTTTGTGTGCATTGTGTTTGCAGAGATCGCTCGGGCCTCTGGACAGCGTCAAAGCGCACAAACCTCTGGCAAAATGTCAAGGATGCTCCGGGAGGGAGCGCAGACCGCAGAGACAGCAGCATGACTGGCAGCAGCCCTGAGACTCGGGTCAGAAGTAGGGCTCAGAGAGAAGCACTGCCTCTGCTTTTGAAGAGACATTTGTAAACACACAGAATGGGACTGTTTGGCATTTGTGTGTTTTTTGGGGCTTCTTCGACGTGACACTTGCGTGCGCCTTTTTTGGCTCTGAGTGCGCCAGGACGCTGCTGCTGCGCAGGTCGGGTGTGAACTGAAGCGCCGCTGGATGCCGCAGCCCCGCCGGGTCAAAACCACTGATTAGAGAGGGGGTCAAGAGATTGCTTTAGTGAGGGGAAACCCCCGCCAGGAGCCCCGCCGCCCTTCATTGCACCATGGATGACTCGGGGATAATCCGGCGCCGGAGGCTGCAGGTGAGTTGGTTTGACCGCACAACAGGCTGGACATCATCACCTTCTGATGTGTCTCTAAAAAAATCCCTCCCATTGTTTCCAGCGAGGCCACACAGCCAGATACCATATCATAATCACAAAAACGTGCATCTTAAATGACAAGTTACTGTGATTTACAGTTTGGATTTTTTATAGCTTTAAGATCATAGAGATATTATGGTACCAAATTAAATGAATGTGTATCTCCTCAGTGACAATATTATTCCTTTACCTTATATTATGGTATTTTTTTGCTCCTGTACTAAAATTAATGTCTGACCAGCTTTCTATAAATAATATTGCTTTGTGCTGATACAGCATAAATAATCTGTTGATTATTTTCTTGAATATGTAGATAGATAGTTCTCAGATCTGTAAAATATCCAGAAATAGTGAAAATCGAACATCAAAAATTATTAAAAATAGAGCGATGTGATATGGAAAAGATCAAATTTCACAATATTTTTGACTATATACCTCCATATTTATATTGTGATTGTATAGGGTTGAGTTTTGGTCCTCTCATAAGATATTTACACAGATATCTTTTTGCAAATAATAATCAGAAAAGTGGAAATAATGACAGCTGTTAAAAGCAATATTAGACACTTATGATAATAAGATTCAAAATTATAATAGATAGCATGTGGTTTCATATAATAAAAAAATGATATATTGTCCAGTCTTACGTAAATACATTTTGCAAACATTAACTTAGTATTTTCATGAATATTCAGATAGTTCTTTGATCTGTAAAACATCCAACTTTTCCAGAGCCAGAGATGATGTCATCAAATAGCTTTTCATAATTTGGTTTGCTGCTGAGACAGTCTGACATCCTGAATATATCCTCCAACTTCATATTGTAGACACTTCTCTGTGCTTCTCTGTGAAACTGCTTTTTCATCCTTCCCCAAATCAGACACGATTTCTTCAGAGGATACAGTGAGTTACAGTCGGCAGGTTTCCATTACAGATTTGTGTAAAACTTAAGCGATGTTTTCGAAATGTTGCTAAAACATAATTGTGTGATGACTGCATTTCCACTGAGTGATGTTATGTGACTTCTCCTCCCGTCCCGGTAACCATGGCAATGGATGGTCAAAACATTAGCAGATTTATTTCTATTGCAGCCACCACACTAGGTGTCATTATTTCCAATCCAAGGTCATGTAGGCGTGTTATGGAGCCATAATGGTGTAAAGCGAGCCCCTTATTCTTGGGAGCCGCCATGTATAAGGAATTTATTGGAGGTGATAATCCACGATTTCACAGAGAAATTCCGGATCAAAACTTCCGGATGATCCGCTCAACTTTTGAGGAGTTATGTGACGCAATAAAACCTCTTGTAGCTCCTGCTGCATCATGAGGGAGCCAGTTCCTACAGACATGCATATAGCCATAGCCTCATGTAGCCTAGAAAAGCCAAAATAGTGTTTCCATTGCAGTTTTGCAAAATATGGCTGTTTGAATTTTTTGTGCTAAATGTTTTTGGTTTTTTTTCTGTAATTGATGTGTTTCCATTTGCACAATCTGAGGGTTAATGGAAACCTGCCTATTATGAGCTCCACGCTAGCTCCGGCAGCTTGGCGGACCATCTTAAAGGGGCGGGGCTTAATGAAGGGTCAATTGTTTCAGCTCTAATTACAGTATTAGTGTAAGAGAACACAATCATGATGCTTTAAGCACCGACACAAACCGAGCAGTACTCTTACAGTGTGTTTCTAACGGGTCACACAGTGTTTCTCAGGTGACGAGCGTTTTTCAGCAAACTAACCTCATTTTTTTCAGATGAGTAAATATCACATACGTGTGATATTCAGACTTGTAGCGTTGACGTTCTCTGAGCTCACTGTAGGATCATTTTTATTTAGTTAAGCTCTTAATAGGCTCTACAGTCTGTAATGCTGGTAATGAATCGTCACTCATGCATACTGGTATGACGTGTTCAAATGACTGCGCTCATCCATTATGAAGCAGCCTGCTTAACCACGGGTCATACACCCCCCCTCCATCTTTGTGTGAGTCAGTCAAGTGAACTGAGCGGGGATGAGCATCCTGCAGGCCGGGTGGAGAGCTGCCTCCTGCAGGGCACGTGTGTGCATGCAAGTGCATATATTTTCTTAAATATGGTGGCTATATTCGGGGGGAGGAAAAAGACGAATTGAGCCGCAGCTCCGAGCGGCTCAGAGGTAAATTGACCCCTATTACTGCGAAGAGAGAGAGAGAGGGTATAAAGGAATCAGTGGAGGATTAGTAGCGAGGTGTGCTGATGGTTTCATGTCTCATCATCCCCACCGCTCAGCTCACTGCTCCGCCGCTGTGATGTATGACAGGAGCTGCGAGGGAATTAATCGTCATAGAGTCAGACTCACAAAGTCACTGGCATTTTATAGATATAGGCAGGCCAGCAGAATGATTTACAGTGTGTGTGTGGGGAATGTATGCATTTATCTTATCTACATGGAGTTTTATACCTGTACGCATAATATGTATAGATACATATGTGTGTATAAAACTGTGTGTTAATGTGCCTTTGCGTGTCCTATTGAGCTCCCTCGTTGCTCCCCTGGGTCTCATCATCCCAACCGTCACTCTCTCTCTCTCTCAAACACACACACACACCGTCATTCTCTCAGCACCATATGGTGACACACCCCACCCCCCCGCAGTGGAGGTCAAGGGTCACACCCATGATGCACTGCTTCAGCATGACTAACCTGAAATAATTTTTTTTTTTTTTTTCGCCTGCTGCAGTCGGTGACACTGCATTTAGCTCACTGGCACATATTTGTGCTCGTCTGAGTACCATACAAAGCAAATATTTATAAAAGATAATTATTTTGTTAGGTTTGCATGAAATTGCTGCAGAAGAATATTTAGTTTATAGAAATTTATGGAAGCATTTTGTTCTTTTACTTAAGTAAAAGTACTGATACCACACTGTGAAGAAACTGTTAGAAGTACAATTCCTGGATTAAAAAATGTTACTTAAGTGGAAGTAATCAGGTAAATGTATTTCAAGTATGAAAAGTAAAGGTACAAAACACAGAAAAATCTTAAAAAAGGAAAAAAACAACCCAAAAAACACACTTTCCATGATGTAAAAGCAGCAATGTCAACAACAGTCTTTAGTGGCACTTTCCTTGCAGGAAATTAAGCGATGTCTCAGGAAAAAAGCAACATTTTATTGCACTATCCCCGATGGAAACACAGCAGAGTCTCCTAAAAAACATCCAATTTTCGTTGCACAATCCCAGCAGAAAATACAGCAATAGCTATTAGTGGCAAAAAAGCAATGGGTCACTAAAAAACAACCATTTTTGTTGTTTACTGGTCCTGAATGTCTTGAAGAGTGCTCTGTAACTTGTTGTCACGCCATCCACCATCCCCTCCACCTCCAGATGACAAAGGCAGCTCATGTATTATGTCACTACATTGTGTCATATCATCAAAATTTGATATGATACATATGAAACGTACAAATGTAATGTATCTGTGTTTTGCAGAAATGTACAATCCCAACATTTTGTTCTAGTGACTGATTGCGGCTATGACTACGAACTCAGAAATCTGTAGTTCTCATTATTCAAGTTAAACCATGAAAAAACGTATGGAGTGACATTAAAAATGTTAAATGAAATAAAGGCCTAATCGAAGGCTAACAGCGTCGGCCCTCTAGCTGGTTGACTGTTTGTGTGATTGATAGGACTGAAGCGATATTATGAACTATTTTTAGTGCCCACTGACAAAGATTTCGGTACTCAGATTATCATCCATTCAGGACCAATATTCACTCTCTGGAATTAACTAATGTGCTGCTGTAAAAAACCTGAATTTATTTTTGTAGGTACAGTTTTGATTGAATTAGTACGCAAAAAACAAACTTTCACGCAGCATTTAAGCTTTTTTTTTTTTACCATTTTCCTCCTGACGCTCACATATTAGACATGAAATAAATGACTGCACAGAAATACTGAGCACCAGACCATGACATCCATCAGCCCGTCCGCCTTTTCCATCTGTCAGACCACTTCAGTTAGTCCGTCTCTACTCCCGATGATGACTGGTCGGGTCACTGTCTCTTGGCAGCGGGACAATCCTTGATTGATCCTCATTGTTCGTCTCCCGGCCCGCTCCCCACCATTTTTCTTTTGCAGTGTGTCCACAGAATGATTGGCTCGTCCCGACAGAGCAGCAGTGTGCTTTATAGGCACGCAGCTCAACTAAAGCCATTTCATTATTACTGGGGCTGTTTTAGTCCTTTAGCCCAGGCAAGATGACTTGAAGGACACAACAGCAAAAGGACCCTTTATGGGCTCTAAAAAATAGCAGAGAAACGTGCACCAAGAGACAGAAGTCACTGCACTTTACGTGTCAATTATGGTTTATTATCCACATTGACATATTTGGCTTTTTGAATGGCTGACTGAATAAATGTAAAACCATGGGTATGTTAAATTTGTATGTTTCATAAATTGTAGGTTTCTAAATCGATGTAGTGTCTGAGACGACTCTGTGGGTGGTGGAGGGGATGATTGATGGCATGACAACCAGGTGAGACGTCTGCCAAGCTGCAGAGCGCTGGTCAACACTAACAAACAAGACATCCCTGTGTTTTTTAGCAAGTTATTGCCGCGTACTTCTGTAGTGCCACAAAAAACTGTTGTTTTTTTACTGATACCGTTGCATTTACAGCCCGGATTTTTCCCTGAAAAGTGGATGTTTTTTTTTCCTGCCACATAGCACAACAATAAGTGGTTGATTTTTACCCAGATGTCCCTTTTCTAGCCATGAAATTCCACAGTGTTGGACTTTAACCAACATTGTGGCATTTCCAGCTAAGATTGTTTCCCCCAAATTTGTTGTTTTGTACTAAGACATTGCTGCGTTTTCTGCCAGGATAGTGCTGTGAAAAGCTTATGTATTTTTTACTGACATTACAGCGTTTTCAGCCAGGATTTCACCCCGAAAAGCAGTTATTTTTATCAAGACATGGCTGTGTTTTCAGGCAGGTTAGCGACACAAAAAGCAGACGCTTTCTTCAAAGACATCATTGCATTTCCTTCTGGGATAGTGCCACAAAAAGCGGTTGTATTTTACAGAGACATTGCTGCATTTCCAGCCAGGATAGTGCCATTAAAAACTTTTGGTTTTAAACCAACATTGTGGTGTTTCCAGCTGGGATTGTTCCCCCAAACATTGCTTGAGACATGACTGCGTTTCCAGTTGGGATAGTGCTATGAAAAGCTGTTGGTCTTTTACTGATATTATTGCATTTCCAGCCGAGATTGTACTCTGAAAAACGGTTGTTTTTGACCGGGACATTGCCGTGTTTCCTGCCGGATAGTGCCACGAAAAGCTTTTGTTTTTTTTTTACCGACATTGTGGTGTTTTCAGTCGGGATAGTGCCATGAAAAGCTTTTTTTTTTTTTTTTTTTTTACCAACATTGTGGCATTTTCCAGCCAGGGTTGTTCCCTCAAAAAAGAAAAAAAGTTGTTGTTTTTAGTTGTTTCCAGTTGGGATAGTTCCACAAAAATGGTTGTTTTCAAGCAAAAATACAACCCTATCCAAGTGGGGTTTTTTTTATGTCTAAACCTAATGACACCTAATAACACAGCATTGTTGAAAGAAATGTTAAGTTTCAGTGTAAGATGTAACATCTGTGTTTTGCAGAAACGTACAATGCCAGTATTTATTCTTGTGTGTGAATGGATAGATGGATGGAGGGATAGTTGATTGACTCACAGTGTAGTACACTAGCTGTCTTCATGTTGCTGAAAGGCTGAGAAACAAGCACTTCAGATTAATGTTCACGCCATTTTTAATGGCTAAACTCACATCTGTCCACTGGTTCAAGAAAACAAGAGAAATGTTTGTAGATAATGTTAAGAAAAAAATAACTTGAATTTCAACGTCCCTTACAACTATTGTTGCCTGAGGTTGAGCACATCAACAAATGATGCATTGATGGTGACTCAAAACATGAGGCGGCTATAAAAAAACACACACAAACGTACATAGTATGAGTGCTACAGCTGAACCATTACTGAGGTTATTTGTCAGAGTGAACATGCTTTGACAGAAATAGGACATCTGCAGGTTAGATACTAAAAAGCCCAACATGAATCTGTATCAGCTAACGCAAATCTTTGGGCAAAATGCTCACAGATAAAGCAGAAACATTACGAGACAGCGGCACAAGTGAGAGAAGACTCTATACAGTCCTGTCAGTGTGATCGCCCGGGACTAAAGAGGATCAGACAATCGTTGAGATGCTCAAACCTCATCTCCCCCCCCCCAGAGGACGAAGCTAAACCTCGATTAAAAAAAAGAGCAGCCGTTCCTGTCAGAGACGAGAGCAAATAGTGTGGCATTGTGTTGTTTGCTAATCTGTGATCGTTGGGCATGTCCTGTTTGTGACAGAGCCTCCCATCTGTTGTCAGTCACTCTCCACCACCGCCAGACTCCATTAATGGCACTCAGAGAGCGCCGCACGTCAGACGATGTTTTTTTTTTTTTTTTAAACTGTCTTTTTACATGTGGTGACGTGGGAGATGCGACCATGCGATGAGCAAAACGCGCTGGCATTCTGACACTAATTACACCACAGGAGGACCAAGTCACAGAGAAACCAGGCTTCAGAGGATGTCCTAGACCAGGGACACTCAAATGGCTTTGTTTCGGGGCCACTTGTGCAAAATAATAGAACGTCAGGAGCCAGTCACAGCAGCCCCAAACAGGTTTCAAGGATTTTAGGGCATTTCAAGGATTTAAAGATGTTTCTTGGATGTTTGGACATGTCTAGGATTTAAGGACATTTTGAGAATTTTAGGACTTTTCCAGGATTGTAGAAAATGTATAGGATTTTAGGATGTTTTTAGGATTATAGGAATTTTATTGGATTTCAGGAAATTTTTATAGGTTCATAGGACATCACTAGGATGTTACGACAATTCTAGGTTTTAAGGTAATTTCTAGGATTGTAGGACATCTCTAGGATTTTAAGGTGTTTCTAGTTTTTTAGGACATTTTGAAGATTTTGGGTCATTTCCAAGACTTTAGGACATTTCTTGGATTTTTGGACATCTCCAGGATTTCAGGACATATATAGGATTTTAGGATGTTTTAGGGTATTTCTAGGATTTCAGGACATTTTTCTTAGATATTAGGATGATTTTAGAATTTTAGGTCATTGGGGTCTTAGATAGGACCTCTGTCGGGAGTTGCGAGCGATCCTCCACTGGCACTTTTTATGCATTCTGGTACCTTATGTACACTTAAAATACAAAAACAATACCCAGTGTGAATTTTGGGGCCATCCGCTATTCTGTTGGGGGCCAGATTTGGCCCGCGGGCCGTTAGTTGAGTATCGCTGTTGTAGGATCTGTATGTGGTTAGAGGATGATATTTCCTTGAAGGATATATTATATACTCTTTACTTGCGGAAACGTGGAGGCTGTGAGTCACAAAGGCAGATTCAGAGGCAGCGTGGTGTGCTTGTCTCCTGGCACAATGACCGTTGACAAAGTCTAGATTGGAACTTGGAAATGAGTTGTCTCTGCCACCTTTTTACAAATTAAAGTGGAACTGAGGGTTATGAGGGTGAATGCAGGGAGACACAATGTGACACTGAGTACTAGGAATTATAAGAAGTAAATGGGGTGACAGAGGAGTGTTTTAATGGAATTTTTACTGGGTTAATAAAGGCCATGTCACCTGAGGATTTAATAATGAGCCGCTGTTGCACAGGGATATAATGTACAGTTCACTGCGCAGTTTTGACTCTCACTTAACAATCCTGCATTTTCTTGTTTACTCTGTGCAACCTTGAAGCAAAGAAGGACAAAATGTGAGGAGTGGAAGACAGGGGCATCATATTGACGGCGCCTGTTCATTATTTCAGGCACCAGTGGACGGCTGCACTTTGTTTAATGTGCCAACTGGTTCTTTTTATTGTCTAGACATGCCTGAACATTAAAGAGCCCCACAGAGGGGCATCAGACAGACAGTGAGCAGATGTTCACGGCTCTGGATTCAGATACAAAAGAGGTATAGCCGTCTGCTCTGTTCCACCAACAGGCTTAATGCGTTTAGATTTTTTTCGTACTTAGTTTTAAATTGACTTTATATGCAGAGCTGTTTTTTTAAACAGCCAGTTTCTCCTGAAGACATACAAAATGTATGCCTAAATACTCAAAAAGTGCTTGTTTTTCGCACTGACAGGCTCAGGTTGTATTTTTAAGTGTTTGACAAAAGTATGGAGAGACTGATAGGGAGAAATAAAAGGTTTTTCTTTACCTTTCTCTTGATTTAATCTGTTTATTGTCTTTCTGCAACATGTTAAGTTGCAAGACTAAATTTAACTTACTGTTGGGTGAGACTTAGTTTAAAACATTTCCCATTCGTGTGTGATAAGTTGGGCTCTCTCTTTGGCTCTTGTACTCGTTCGGGCGAGCAGGGTTGCAGCTTGTCAGTGTGGTTTGGCCGTGTAGTCATCGTTAAGGAGGAATGTGTGGAGAGGGGGCTGACCGAAGCGCCTCACCATGATGCCGGCTCTCATGCTGCATCATGTTAGTTGTACAGTTTGTGTGGTTTGCAATATTTGCAAACTGTTTTTGTCTTTTCTGTTATCTTCTTGTCTTTATTACTTTCTGACTTGAGGAAACTTAAATGTAACCACGGTGACCGCAAGAACCGCCTCGAAACTGTGCTGATTGTATAGATCCTCTCGGTGTGAAGCATCCATGTTCTCAAACACATAGATGTAAACTGTAAGTGCAACTTGACTGGTGCGTGGAGGCATACAACCGTGTGGCGGTATACCTAGTTTTAAACCAAATTAGCCGGAAACATGAAAAAGTCATTCAGAGATAATGTTTTCAACCAACACATGTATGTATTGTTAGCTTTTGTTGCTAAGTAGGAACAGCTAAAAAAATCTGCCAGTGATAGCTGTCAGTTTAGAAACTACAGTCTCCGAATTTGATAGAGAAGCTGCATTTGTCTACCTGCTATCTGAAATGGATTGTTTTAGAAGTATAGTATGAATATTTGTGGAAAATTCGCCTCTGCTTGACAGGTGTAACAACAGCAACTTGGCGGGGTGTGGCTGGGTTAGTACTTCCTGTTAAACCCAGGGTTTTAGAGGCCCCTGGGGTTCTTGGGCTGTGGAAAAGTTACCCAGCTGGTAATCCACTAACGAGGTAATAATCAGATCGACTGTATGTACATGATGTATTTGCATGTGTGTTTGTTTACAAACCAGTCAGCCTGTTTATTCCTGCCACCGATTTTGAGCCAGGGCTAATCTCCTGAGTCCAGATGGACAGAGTACACCAAGCAGCAGCAGCAGACACTCTCTGCATCGACCGAAAACAGTGTGAGCGGAGCCAGATCTCATGCCAGCACAGCCTGGCTCTTTACAAAACCTGCATGCTGAGATACAGAGAGGGAGGGAGGGAGGGTGTAAACAAGGGTGGAGTAGAGGCTGAGAGGGATCATGCTTTCATGCCCACAGCCTCACCCTTCAGCTTGGCCTTCAGCTCTGTGTGTGTGTGTGTGTGTGTGTGTGTGTGTGTGTGTGTGGGTGCTTGAGTGTCTCAGATGTGAGCCACAGTATATCGCAGCAGATGCAATTAATGCATTAGCCGCCTCACACCTTCTCCTGTCACACGCAGCGTAATGTCGTTAACGTGCTGTTAGCGTTGCATCGACCGCCTTCCAACCGCAGTCAATGCAATTATTATGTTAACCTTCAGAAAGAGACTGTGAGTGTGTGTGTGTGTGTGTGTGTGTGTGTGTGTGTGTGTGTATGATTTCTACAGAAGAAAAAAATATGTAAGCAGACATAATGTCAGGAGGCCAGGAGACAGTTGTAGCAGCCCAATGCATGTTTTGAGGATGCTTCTAGGATTTCATAACATTTATAAGATTTAAGGACATTTTTTGGACTTTAGGACCTTTCTATGATCTTAGGATGTTTCTAGGATTTATGGGCTTTTCTTGGATTTTAGGACATTTATAGGATTTTTGGATGTTTCTAGGATTTTAGCACTTTTTCGGGATTGTAGAAAATTTCTAGGATTGAAGGATGTGTTGAGTATTTTAGGATGTTTTTAGCATTTTATGACATTTTTAGGATTTTAGGACATATCTTAGATTTTAGGACATTAGGGTCTTTGCTAGGACCTTTGTCGGGAGTGTGGGGGATCCTCCACTGGCACATTTTTTTGATAAACAAGCTCTATTTTGATGCTGTTTTATTCACTTTGCCACCTTATGTATACTAAAAGTATAAAAATAATTCCCAGTGTGAATCACTTTATTTTTATTGTGACTTAGAAAGTGGTTGGGGGCCACCCGGCATCCTATAGGGGGCCAGATTTGGCCCTCGGATGAGTTGAGTATCACTGTATAAAAGTGTGGCCTTCTGAAAGCTCAATATATCACAAGGACCAACAAGGTGTTTTTGTTGTCAGTCGCCATCTGTAAGGTTAAGTCTATGTCACAGATAACAATTACCTCCGGAGGAGAGAGCCGAGGCGCCACAATAGAGAGAAAAACACTCTGCCGATAAGAAGAGTAGAAAATAATAATCTCGCCTCCTTCATAAGTCAGTCACAAGCTACACTGGTTTCCACAGCGTGTCTCGAGGGTTTGCGTGTTAACAGATACAAATCCCTCCTTACAAGGTCAACTGAATATTCAACCTATTGATCCCTCTTCACTTTGTCCTTCATTGATCAGGCTAATTGACCCTGAGCCGTCAGAGCCGAGAGGAGGATGACTTACAAGAGCGAGAGGCTTCAGGAAAGGCCTCCCGCTGATAAGGAGGGTTAACTGTGCTAACAGGACCTGACAGTCAGTGCTGCTGTTACAGAGCAGCAGTGTAAACACAGTTAAATAAAACCTCATCATGTCACACAAAATATAATATAGTTTCATAATAAACTGAACGTGGGGATGCAATTTTCACCAGACGACAAAATAAAAAACTCTTGAAACATATCTAATGTTTATGTTATGAGGATATTCCACATTTTCTGAATTACTTTACTAACAAATTAGGCATTTATATAAATAAAACTGACCATGATCTATAACTCCAGCAGCTTTTAGCCAATAAATGTTTGTGTTTTCAGCATCCCATCACTGCGTTTCCATGATAGTTACACCAAAAGGAGCTGTTTTTACTGAAATATTGCTGCATTTCTTGACAGGATAGTGAGACAAAAAGCAGGTGTTTTTTGCAGAGAGATCGTGAGTGTTTGTGGCTTTTATTTTGCCACCAAAACATGATCTTCTCTGAGCCCTAAACATGTAGATTTGTGCCTAAACTTAACTACATGTTATCCACAGCATTGTCAAAATGTATAGAAGTGTAAAGTTTCAACCTCTTCACTACATAATAACGTATTAACCCTTTAAAACCTGAGTACATTGGCTTAATTTCTTTCAAAAACTTGTGAAGAAGCCAATGAGCAACAAAAGAACTTACTCAAAAATTTATTAAAAAAAAAAAAGAAATCAGCAAGAAATTAGTGAAAAAAGTCCAAGAAAATTACCTAATTTTAAATATACAATAAATATATATAATTAAATTATATAATTATAATTATAGTTTTCCCTAACATTTTTCCCTAGCTTTTTTAAAAAAAGTCCTCTAAATCTGTTAAGTTTGTTGAATATTTGTTATTGCTCATTGCCTTTTTTTCCCAGTGTTTTTAAAAGAAATCAAACCAATCTGCTCAGAGTTCAGAGGTTTAAATACTCGTGAAAGACGTCTGAAAACAGCACAATGAAAGTGATGTCGCTCCAGGTTTCAAAGGGTTAATGTAATGTATGAGTCATTTTCAGAAATTACAACATTTATTCTGGCGCCTGGGTCACAAATTTTAGAAGGAAGATGCTTCAAAAGGCTCACGTGGACTTTAAAGGGAATTTCACACATAAACATAAAGACCAATTTACTTGTAAAGGGGAATAAATTACATGTTTTTCTTTATTCTTCATGTGAATATTTGAAGTTTCTGTACCTGATCTCTCTTTTTTCTCTTTCTTTGTCTTTCTTTCAGAAGGATTTGCCACTGCCTCGCAAAAACAGCAGGTGAGTGTTACCTTTGTTCACCCCTCCTCCCTCCTCTCTGGGGAGACACCAGCTCCACTCCAGAAAAACAATCACACCAGGAGGAGCTGCTGAGCGTGGTGTGTATGCAGTGTTTTGAAAAGCTGTGAGGATGCTTCAGTGGTGCTTGTGGTGTGGAGAGTGTGATCCTTTTGTGAATGAGGAGGAGGTCGGCTGGAGGGATGCTGGGAGTCTGTTGGAGTCTGATTAAAACCAGCCGGGAGCTCTGGAGGCTGTCCATGGTGCTGAAAGACAAGCAGTGGCTCAGAGACTCCCTCTTTATCGCCCCTCTTCTCTCCCTTTTTCTCCGTTATTAATCTGTTTCTATATTCCGCTCTCATTTCCACTTCTTCACTTGCTTTTCTCGCTCTCTCTTTCACACATAGAGTGTGTCAGTTTATCAGAATATTAGCAGTCAGCTTTTGCCAACCCTCGGCTAAAATGAACTACAAAACCGGACACGCAGTGATCGAAATACAGTAAAGAAAAAACCCACACGCAAAATAATGACACAGTAAATCACACATGTTCAGTAAAACATACAGTGCAGCTAAATTACCCTCAACAAAACAAATTAACCCCTTGATACCCAAGCAAACCAAAACAAGAAAATGTCCTAAAAGTGTGTGTGTTATATATACATATATATATAGTAATAGTATCGTATTTCCCATATTTACGAGTTATGAGCACATGAACGGCCCTCCAAAGCTGTTATTGGAAATTGGGAAATTTTGATGATACCCAAGCTGCCGAGTTGTGACGTTTGCATGTTTCAGGGCAGCAGAAATGGCTAAAAGCACAGTAATAGTGTCAACAACTGATGGTAAAACTTATAGTACTTTTAGTTAACTTTAATCTATAAAGCATGCCAGGGGAGTATGCCAACATAGATAACAATTATTTTATAACACGAGTTGCAGACTTGACATCATAAATGCATAAACATGGTGGGCAAAACTTAATGTTTGGTCAGTGGTGAGAGACTTTTTTTTTTTTTTATAAAATATCATTTCTTGATCACATGTAAAGCATAATATGATAATGTTAACTGCTGTCCATGTAGCGTGACCAGATTAAATATAAAAACATATAAAAATGTTATAGAATATATAGAATATATGTATATAAAATGATGTATAAAAATATAGATAAACTGGAAACAGCTATCTTGTTTAACGCGCTTAGCATTAAAATGCAGCCCATCTTCTTTGCAGCTTCCCACTTTATGACCTCAAAGCACACAAACACAACAAAGTCAGAAGAACGACTTCCCAACTCAGAAACCTTTTGACATCACATGAATGCAGTAATACCCCATAACTTTAGAAATGTTGATGTAATACGTATGAAACATAGAGATGTATTTGTGGTTTGTAGAAACATACACTGTCGTCAGGCGACTGGCTGCTTCTTTCATCCCGGGTGTATTATTGTGATGAGAGTATTAAATAAGACCAATAGCATGTTAATAAGGCTTTTAAAGGTTTTATTATTATCTCTTTGCTCCATGGAGTGAGAGTAGATCTGTGTGTGTGTGTGTGTGTGTGTGTGTGTGTTAGTGGTCACAGCCCACTGCCTCTCTCCACCCCTCTCCCATTCCCCTGCCCCATCCATCTTCCCTCAGCTGCTCCACTGCCCCCTCGTCCCAAGTCATCATGGGTAATCAAACATGAAATGAAGCTGCAGACCAGCTCATGTTTGTGTTCTCCTCTCCGTCTCACTGTTGTCCTTCACTTTCCACCAATACTTCCCATTTTTACCATCATGCCCCTCTCTCCGGAGACACTTTCCATTTGGACTCAGTGTGTCTCCCTGCGAACTATCAATCCAACATGCATTATAGATGAGCTCAGCTTCACTTTCAGTCTGAGTCCATTCATGGGTGAACAACCATCCAGAGCGAGGACACTCAACCTGCTTTGCTCAAGGGCCACTTCTGCAGAATGACAGAGGACCAGGGGCCACATGCATGTTTGTAGGATTTTAAGACGTTTCTGGGATTTTAGGATGTTTCTTGGATTAAAGCATGTTTTTAGAATGTTGGGACATTTCTTGGATTTTAGGACATTTTTAGGATTTTAGGAGGTTTTTAGGATTTTAAGGTTGTTTCTCGGATTTAAGTATGTTTTTAGGATTTTAGGACATTTCTAGGATTTTAAGAAATTTCTTGGATTTTAGGAGGTTTTTAGGATTTTAAGGTAAATTTCTTGGATTTTTGGTTAGTTCCAGGATGTTATGACATTCTCAGATTATAGGACATTTCTTGGATTTCAAGACGTTTTTAGGATGTTTCTAAGATTTTAGGATGTTAGGACATTTCTCGGATTTTGTCTTTGGATTGCAGCATATTTTTAGAATTTTCTGACATTTCTCAGATTTTAGGACATTTCTAGAATTTTAATACGTTTTTAGGATTTTAGTACAAAAACAATTCCCAGTGGGAATCATTTTATTTTTACTGTGTATTAGAAAATGGTTTGGGGGGGTCACTGATTCAAAGTTTCTGTGTTTGACATACTTTGTCATCAGTTATGTTTTTTTAATGTTGGACTCTTTTCAGCATCTGTTGTACAGTTATGTAACTGTCCACCGTGTCCCTCAGTCATGTCTTCACTTTGCTGAGATGAGTTAACCTTTCTCTACTTTCTACGTCTTCATTCATGGTGTCCATCGCCTGCAGTGAAAAGCTTTTAACTCCCCATCAGTGCACAGAAAAAAAGGAAAACAGTCACAAAATTACACTCTGTACCATGGCACCTTAGCCTTGAGAAAACGACCCACAATCCCCTGCTGCCTTTTGTTATTCCTCTCTAAAAAACACACCCACCCTCCCTCCATCCCTCCCTCTCTGTAGCTCTCTCCTTTGCTTCTTGCCCATACTTGCCCAGACTCCAGTGCACTTCAGACGCTTTCGGAGCTAAAAGTATGCGTTGCATTGCAATGACATTTTTGCAGAGACCTGCTGCTTTTTGACGGCTTTCTTCAGCTGTTGCTGTTGTTCCTGTTGCTCCGAGCTACGCCTAGATACCGAGCAGCATGTTCCGACGCACTAAAAGGTACAGCGAGAGACGGAGGGTTTGGTTTCTTTGATGTGAAGTGTGGTAGTAGTGGCTTTCTATTTCACTCATTCTCTCTACATCTTATTCTTTCCCTCAGTTTTCTCTCTGCGAGATTCTTAACAAAGAGGCTTGTTCTGACACTGACTCGTGTGTGAGGTCACTCTTTGCTTTTGTGTCTAACTTGGTTTTAGATGTCTGCTCTGTTCTGCTGAGTTTGCATGTTGAGAGTGATTTTTAGTAGATTACAGAATACTGTGACTGTAACACCAGACATCTGACAGCTTGTAGAGAGATCAGTTTATGAAGTCCCAGCTGTGGTTGGAAGGTGAAAACTTGTGAAATATTTTCACGATATGCAATCATAGTATTTTATTTGCGATATGCATGCAGGATATGCATTACCCACGCATTCATTTATTCATGGTGGCCCGCCACGATTAAATTATCTGCTGATTTTCTATTTTTGGAGCTGTGCTGTTTATTAGGAACACTATTGGAATATACTATTTGGTTATTCACCTCACACTCAAAGAGTAAGCAGCAGTGCATCAGGTGGAGTGAAAATAAAAGTTAACCATTGATTGCGCTGGGTCTAAAAGTTTGCTTTCACTCACCTCTGCAGCTGCTGCTCCTCTCATCCATCAGCTGCAATACCGCATAGGCACGCTTGCTCATGGCGATGGCGTCACTCTCGTTTTTGAGCACGCCTTCCATGAGTCTACTTTGAAAACAATGGATTTAAGAGCACAAAAACATGGCGTGTGTACAGACCCTAACCAGTTAGACAGTGCTGTGGGCGGGACATTTAGCGAGGCTAGTGGCTACTGGGATAAACTGGCTTCAAGGCTGAGTGGCTTTCTTTGGAGCCTGCAGTATAACCGTATCATCAGCATGTTAGCACATTAGCACGTTGGCATTAAGCTGCAATTTCAGTTGTGTCTGAGTACAGCGTCACAGAGCTGCTAGCTTGGCTGTAGACTTTTAAGTGTGGTTTACACAGCAATGGTTCTTGCATTTTAACACCAAAATGATAAAAATGACCCGTGAGTATGTTGTAGAACTAAACAGAGCAACATATAAATGTTTTAAATTGAGGCTTAGTCAAAATGTTGAGATTGAGATCTATACTTAAGTCTTTAGCTCTGGTCCTGGCTTTGTTGAATATGATGTGAATGTAACATGAAGTTATTGAAAAATGACTCATCGTAGTGACATTTCCAGCAGACCTGCAGGTAGACTGATTCACCGCCTGAAGTGGTCAATCAAACCAACATGAGTCAGACAGAACGACATGTTTAGATGGATTTTTCCTGGGGTCTGATTCACTAATGGGGAGAGATGTTTTTCTGTAGCTGGTTGATCTGGTGGTTATTTCAGGCAAGCTTTCTTGTGCAAGACCTCGAATCCTTGCTTTGCACATAGATAAGTTTATCATCACATTTCTTAAAAAAATTATGTAAGCGTTATTCTCCTTTGTGCTTATGATACTTTTAATCACACTGATGTCACCAGCCTGAAAATCTGAGGTGACATTAAAGCGCCGGGGGTTTTCTTTAGGCAGCGACAGTAGTTGATGTCGTGCTGAGTCTCTCGGAGTGACTTCATTCTCCCCTGCTGATTAGGGATTAAACCGACTTCTATTACAGCAGAGACTCTCACTACCTCACACCTGAGCCCAGACACACAGGCAGACAGATGGAAATATTGTGACGTCTTTTTCATGCCTGCCACAGCAGCGCTCAAACCCAGGAGGAATCATTTTTAATAATCTTGCAAATGTGGGGTTCAGGGTACGGGGAGCGCTGTGTGTTATATCTAAAGTCTAAGACATATTTCTCTCTATTTTCTGAAAGGTTAAGAACCAAAGTCACAGCTGGGAAAAAGAAACGAACAAGTGAATGCGTGATGAAGCTGTGGTGGAAGAAGTATTCAGATCCTTTACAAGAGTAAAAGTACTAATATCACACTTTAAAAATACTCTGTTACAGCTTAAAGCCTTGTATTGATCATTTTATATAAGAGTGAGCAGGTATATTTAGGTAAAAGTACTTAAAGTATTAAAAAATAAATGCAAAAAAAAACACCTGAAAAACTCAAAATTTTGGAGAAAAAAAACTGTAAAAATACAAAAACATATATATGTAAAAAAATTACACTCAAAACTGATTAAAAAACACATAAAAAACAACTACCTGAAACTCAAAATTATAAAAACACACACACAAAATATGTAAAATAAAAAATAAAAAAACAACTAAAAATTATAAAAAAGCCCCCTTAAAACTTAAAATTATTTTAAAAGAAATAGATAAATAATTGAATGTTTATAAAAATAATTGGCAATTAATTTTCTGTCAGCTGACTGATTGATCAACTAACCATTTCAACTGTACTTGTATAAACTGTTTGGTAATTTATAGCAACATAATATACAATATAAACTCTTCTTATGTTTTTTTAATGCAAAATTCTTAATATGTTAAGTAATTAAAGTGTTAAGATAAATGTAGTGAAGGTAAAAAGCCCAGTATTTCCCTTTGACATGTAGTGGAGTAAAAGTATAAAAAGACATGATGGAAAATACGCAGGTAAAAGTACTTGTGCCTCAAATTTATACTGAAGTGCAGTACTTAGTAAAAGTACTTAGTTACATTCCACTGCCGTGATTAGGATAATGAAAGTGAAGGAGGTGGAAAAGACGGTTGTGCAAGAGGTGAAAGGAGGCTGAGAGGGAGCGCAGGGCCCGGGGGTGATATCTGTGTGTGCTCCTCCATTAGGGACCAGCTCACTAAGGTTACGTGAGCATTCAAGACACGCACACACGAGCTTTGACCGCCTCTCCTTCGCTCTCTATTCTTTCTGTTTTTTCCTTCCATTCATTCTTTCTTTGTCTTATTCATGTCAAGTGTAGAAAGATTCAGTCCTAACCTCATTTAATGATGAGGTTGTGCTCATGCAAGTTTTTCCTGATTTATGTGTGCACATTTGTACTTGTGTGTGTGTGTGTTTGTGTGTGTTCACTAATTGACCCCTGAACAGCTATTGTCAGATCATCGCTCTGCAGCCGTAACCAGGCGAGGCAGCTCTGTCAAGCTTTGTTTCTCCACATGCTGAATCCGGTGTGCGTGCAGCTGTGGTGAGAGTGGCCCCGTTAATACCTATTAACAGTGTCCTGTGTGATCCCATCACTAGTGGACATTGCTAAATCCAAGCGTAAACAACCACCGAGATGCAAATCTTGTACAAGAGTTGTGTTTTTAAAAGAATCAGTCGGGAAAAGACAGCAAGAGACAGAATCCAAAATCAACTGGGTGAGCTGAACTTCATTTGTTCTTATCGTGATAAACTTTATTATGTGTTGGATGAGAATGATAGACTGACATACGTAGTTAGAGAGCTTAGCAGAATATCAGTAGACCTTTGTCACAGCAGCAGTTTATGTTTGTCAAAGTAGGACAGGCACAGGTGTAAGTGATGGCATTAAAAAACAGCTCGGGCTGTGATGGTATGGATTTTTTTCTTGCTGCAATGAAAAAAGCAACTTGTCTCTGTGGTTCTGCAGTTTATGACCATTTACGATCGTCTGGTCACATCGCTCGCCACGTCCAGGTGTCTCACTTCCTCTTCTTCTCCTGGCGGTTAATACAATTAAAGTTACATCCAGTAACTGCTATGACTAACAGCAGATCATTAATAACAGTAACACTGGTCTGTTGTTGCAACCACAGTAAGAGTATAGTGATATTCATTGCAACTCCAGTAATATCTGCTGTTTTATGGTTCGTGTCCACAGGGGCCACTTTGAGGCCAATGGGCTGTCTACTCCCAGATATTAAACTAGACCAACAAGGCTTATTTTAAAGATTTCTAATATATTATGAAAAAGTTCACCAAAATTTGTTTCTGAAAACATCTGATGTGAGAAATTAGCCATGCAGTTGCAAACCGGTCTTTATTTTAGATCCAGATTTCAATAATTGGCTCAAAAAAATCAAAAGAGTTTCTTCCAGCGTCCCCTGGTGAAACTGGCCACTTGACCCTCTCCGTTTTTTGGGGGGCATTTTATGCCGATATTGAATTGATGTAGCTTTGTTGCTGTAGTTTCGAATCACCTCCGTACCAATCACTCTACTCTCTGATCCCGGCTACTCCACTTCATGTTTCGATCTACCATCTTTTGTACTACAACTATGAATCCCAGCAGCCCCAAAATTACACAGAGGGAGCATGAGAGTGCCCCCTTGTGCCAGCCGCCGAAAACACACTTTGATGTATATATACGTCAATGGCACTCAATGTGTTAACTTCCTTATAACCATATTTTATTAAATGTTATTATAACAGTAGTGTATTCAACTTTATTATATGACAGTAGCTATTTTATTGAACGGTATTATAACTGCAGTTCATTCAGTAATTTTGTATTTTAGTAGTTAAAATTTGTTTAAAGGACAAAAATATCAAGATATATATTGTTAATCGCAATAAAGCCTTAAAATATCGCAATATTATTTTAAAGCCATATTTCCCCACTAGTTGGATGTTAAAGGAAAACTTAGGGACTTAATAACTGGAGAGAATATATTTTGTGTGTGTGTGTGTGTGTGAGACCCTCAGGTGTTTTGGCTCAGGTGCACTGTGCTGTGGGGCAGACAGACACCTCAGCATCACACAGCTCTCTCTCTCTCACACACACACACACACACACACACACACACACACACACACACACACACACACACACACACACACACACACAAAGTATATCCTCTCAACACACCAACACACACCATCACTTACAAACACTCCTCTGTAACTAAATCACATATTACACTTCACTTAACCGATTACATGCAAAGTGAAGGAGGTCAGCGAGAGGCGGAGACACCTGAGTCACCCTGTAGAGCCTCAAAGTGCTGCAGCTTTCCGCCGCAGGCGCTCGCAATACACACAGGCTCACACTGTAGGTGCTACACCTCCCATTATCTCCCGGTAAAGCGCTGTGTCTTTTTTTGTTTTTTTTTCGCTCCTCTCAGAGTAATGGGACTCTTATTCTGTTTGATCCTCCCTCTCAGGGCATCTCTTACAGGAAAACACTTTTGAGGACACAGCCTTCTCAACAGCCCTAAATTTACCCCTGCTTGAGAGATATTGCTACTGTCAGCTGTGGAGTAGCTCCCGACACTGAAACACAAGATTTTATTTTGGCCTATTACAGGAAAAAAAAACAACAAAAGGAAAATAGAGCCTTTAATCCCGACTGAAGTGTTGTCAGGGATGTTTGGGAAGAGAGGTGAAAAAAAGGCCGACTGTGTCTGTTGGACTTCTCTCCTGGACATTGTGTTTTAGGCCGGGCGATGATTTTGACATTTAACACACTGCTCGGTGCAGTCGGGTGGAGATGTGACGGAGCGGTGGGAGGACAGTGCTGCGCCTCAGGGCCGTCACAGTGACCACTTTGGCTTCTGTTGTGGCCTTTTACTGCTGATCATGTGACCTGCTGGACCATATTGTTACGTTTACTCACTCAAAGACTCTCATAGGACGGGCTGATAGGAATCAATACATACTAAATACATCACTCTGGTATTGTACCATAGTACTAGAGCTGGAACGATATTTTTTAATATTTGCTTAATCAATTAAGTAAAAGTTTGAATGCTAAATCTGCCTCTGTTATCAAGGTAAAAAAAAAAAACAACTGTATATTTGAGAGACTGGAACCATGCAAAAAAGAATTTGCATGAAAAAAAAAATGTATACATATATATACCAATACACCATGCAGTGTTTGTTGCATGAGAAATAACTTATACAATTATAGAAAATGCACTTTTATGTGGTTTGTGCACAAACATTTCAATTGGTAAAGTAATTATCTCATCGTAGTAGTGAAGTAAAAAGTATAATATTTCCCTCTGAAGTGTAATGAAGTAGAAGTAAAAAATGACTTGAAATTAAAATACTCAAGTAAAGTAAAAGTTTGAATGCTAAATCTGCCACTGTTATCAAGGTAAAAAAACAAAAAAAAAACCTATATATTTGAGAAGCTTGAACCGTGCATGTTTTTTTACTTGAAAAATGACTTAAACAATTACATTAAATAAAAAAAATACATGTATATAAAAATGCACAAAAATCTTAATTTTTGTAAAGTAGTTATCTAATAATAGTAGTACAGTAAAAGTATACTATTTCCCTCTGAAGTGTAGTAGAGTAGAAGTAATAAGTATATATATACATATATACATGCCAGCTCTGGTTTCTTTTACTTAAGAGCAGAGCTTAAGTTAAAAAAATAATAAAATTTGGTTAATCCCAAAAATCACTGGGCACTAAAAATGTGTATATTGTTTCTTGCATGAGGTTCAGCGTCTTGTTGTTATTTTGTCTTGTTTACATTTGGACCTCAGAAGGGGCTGAAGTATCTGCATCAACTTATAAGGATCCCAATAAATCAAAAGTAGAAATCATGTATTTCGTGTCGCCCCCTCGCTCCCCCTCCACCCTCCAACACTGAACTTGAGTGACTCCTATAACGAGCCGTTTTCCTCTTTCTTCTCCTCTCCCTCGCTGTGGTCCACACTCGGCGTTGTCAGAAGCCTCCCGGCACACTGCATAGCAACAAGCGGTCATGTGACCCCCCCAGAGATGCCAAATAAAATCTCCTCTGTTTTTTTCTTCCTGTAATAAAGTGCTCAAGTCTTTTCATGCTGTTATAAAACTTTACGGACAAATATACAGTCAAAGAAAAGCTGCATCAAAAAACAAACAAAAAATTACAATTAAAGCGCTGAATATGTGATATTTATTTCTTTCTGCTTCCTCCTTCCTTTTTTCCCTGAAGAGCCCCTTTCATCTTCCCCGCCAGCACATCACTGATTTATTCACCACTATCATTTCTAGCTCCCATTCATTCCCTGCACCCCTCATGCTGTGGAGGTAAACACACCAGGCTTCCCCGACTCCTCATCAGCAGTTTTTCCTCCCTCTCCGCCTCCCTCCTTCTCCTCTTTGAAGTGCTCTTCTTGCTTCTAGCATCACTTTCTTTTTTGTTTCTGCCTCTGTGTTTGCCCTGATCCCTCCTCCTCGCCTCAGATCTGCTTTCTGTTTGACTTTGTGCATCACGGCTCCATCTGAGTGGTTTCGTATGAATGGGCGGTTCAGTTTGATCAATATTAATGGTGCCCCTGCTGTTAAGTAGAGGGAGGAGTATGAACATGCAGAGGATGAAGGCTCCTGTTTGTCTGGCTTTGTTAGAGCCATACTTGCTATGGAAGTAAACGCTGAATACTTAATATTGTACTTTAAACACCACTGAATTCATGGCATTGAAATATTTTACTTTGAAAACCATGTATTTAATTCTTTTTATTGGAATTTACCTGTAATTTGCACTTTTAAAAAACTAAAAGTGAATGTATTTTTTTTCAATGTTTACAAATTTAGACCCAAAACAATCAAAAATTATGTATGTTGCGAATGACATCAGCAAAACAAAAAAAAAAATTCAGATTGCTAAAATTCAATAGGTCAATCTAGAAATTTAAGTAGAAAAGTTTTAGAATAATCATAAATAAATTGCAATAGATCCAGGCTGGTCAAATTCAGATCTAAAAATTTGAGTTGAAAAAAAGCTAAGAACAGGACAGGCAATCAATACTGACCAATTAAATTCGTAGAAACAATATGAGACATTAAAATTACTTTGAAAACTATGTAGCTGAATTTAATTATTTGGTCTTGATTGGTCAAATTTAGATCTAGAAATTCAAGCTGGGAAAAAGGAATCAAAAAGCAGCATCTGGTCTACCCTGGACAAGACAAGCAATTAAGCCTGACTGTTTTTTGTTTTTTTCAAATAAAGACATTTCATATTATAATTTTAAAAATTCAATTTTAAAATTTGCCTAATACCTTTACCAAATGCTGAACCTATATCTTTTTTATTTTAATATATTTATGTTTTTTTACTTTATGAACAGAGGCAGAGGCACCTTATTTATTTGTGAAAAAATTTAAATGTTTTGATATTGCAAATCAAGAAATTTAATATTTGATTATCATAAAGGTGAATTGAGAAAAAAGACATTTAGATGCATAGTTTAAAAGTAAAATACCTTATATATTCACTCGTGCTTAGAGGCTGTTAAAAAAAAAATCATCAAATATTTTTGTCGCATATTTGCTTCCATAACCCCCCCCCCCATGTTGTCTGCTCACAGTGAACAATATTTCCCCATGTAGTCTGTTTATGCCATCTTTGGTGTTTGTGCAGTGTGTGTGTGTGTGTGTGTGTGTGTGTGTGTGTGTGTGTGTGTGTGTGTGTGTGTGTTAGTAATGGTGGAAAAAACTGGGTCATGTTTACCTTGCTCCTCTGTGGGTTATGAGCACCACTGAGCGTGCTCTAAACCTGCAGCTCTAATTCTTGATTTTCTTTCCTGCTAAATTTGTAGTCACCCTGTTTCCCTAAACATTCTCTTCCCTCATTTCTGTCATGATTACAGCAGCAAACACCTCCCTATCTCTCCGCACATCTCCTCCCTCATCCTCCCTCATCCTCCCTCATCCTCCCTCATCCTCCACACCTCCGGCCCTCAGCAGCAGCACGTACTCTCCAGATTTACTGAGTGCGGCGGAGCGCGTCTCTCCTCCCCTCTCCTGATCTTGAATGACCATCGAGCAAGAGCGGGCATGATTGCTCTGAAATTTTGGACTCAGCAGCTGCATACTTGCTGGATATGTAAAATAAATACGTGGCAGTTTAGTGTCTACATGTTTTTACACAGAAGTGGACTCTGACTGCGTTTCCGGGGGAAATTCAAGGCCGAGCGCTGCGTGTTTTACAGCCAGCCTCCGTTGATTTCCTGCAGCACCGAGAATCTGTTAAACAAGAATAGTCCTGCTGCTCGGTTTGACTTTGTTTTAGCCTCTCTCTGTCTTTCTGGAGTAATGAAAGCCAGTGAAGCTGTGCTGAACTTTGCACACAGACATGCGTGTGCTCTCAATAGGCAGCTTTCCATTAACCCTCAAATTTTGCAAATTGAAATTTTCAATGGAGACATGTCATTTTAGCTAAGTTTTACGCTCACATGAGGTGGTATTTCAGGTGATCTGAGAAAGCCATATTTCACAAAACTGCAGTGGGAGCACTTTTTTTTTTGGCTTTTCTCGGTCACATGATGCTATGTCTGTGTGTTTGTCAGTAGGAACTGGCTCCCTCATGATGCAGCAGGAGCTACAGGAGCTGTTATTGCATCACATAACTCTTCAAAAGTTGAGTGGATCATCCGGAAGTTTTGAATCGACAATTCCTCCGTGAAATCGTGGGCTATCAGCTCCCAGAAATCCCTCATACATGGTCGCTCCCACGTATAAGGGGCTCTTCTTTCCGTTATCGCTCACCTATGTGGTCTTTGATTGGAAATAATGACGGCTAGTGCGGTGGCTACAATAGAAATAAAGCTGCTAATGTTTTGAACATCCATCATCATGCTTTTTGGAATCTTATCGTGAGAGGAGAAGTCGCAAAACATCACTTAATGGAAACACAGTCATCTTGCAATTGTGTTTTATCAACATTTTGAAAATGTTGCTTAATTTTTGCAGAAATCTCAAATGGAAACCTGCCAGTTGATGTGATCAGTGGGATCAGTGGAAGGACAGGGCAGTCCACTTACCAGAGGAAAAGGATTGCATTGTACATTTCTTGAAAACCACAAATTTGATCATATCAGCGTTTCTGAAATGGTTTTTAACAAACTGTGGCTCTTTATCCAGCTGCTTTTTAGCCCACAAATGTGTTTTATAGGGATCTATCGCTGTTTTCTTGAAGCTTTTAGCTCCCAAATGTGGCCATTTTTTTGGGACCCATGGCTGTTTTTCCAGTGGCACCAAACCCGGGTGCTTTCTAAGGACATGTCACTTTTTTTCCATTAACTTTTCAGCCCCCAAATAGGGGGTATCCTCTGCTGTTTCCTGCAGCTTTTAGGCGCCTAAAGTGGGTGTATTTAAGTGAGCCGTTGCTGTTTGGCTTGCGTCTTATTCGCCCCTAAACGTGAATGTTTGTTAGGGATCCATCACTGTTTTACCTGCGGCTTTTTGCCATCCAAGAGAGGTTGTTTTTTTGGGAACCTGTGGTTGTTTTTTCAACTGCTTTTCAGCCCCCAGATATGGGTGTTTTTCAGGAACCTGTCACAGTTTTCCTTGCAGCTTCTTAGCCTCCAAACATGGGTGTTTTTTAGGGGCTGGTTTCTGCTTTTCCTACTAGAATAGTGGCATCAAAAGGGTTGTTTTTAACCGTGACTTTGCTGCTTTTCCTGCAGGAGCTGTGCTTCCAAAGCAGGTTGAGTTTGAAAGTATATACTACATAATAACATGCAAATGTGACATATCTGTGGTTTGCAGAAACATTTCAGAAACGTTTCAGCCTTTCTCAGACTTACTGAAGTAATAAAAGCCAGTGAAGGTATGTTGACCCTTGCACACTGACACACACACACACACACACACACACACACACACACACACACAGAGTTATTGATGTGATCATTGTTCTCAGCTGTAGGACAGGGAGTGTGTATAAACTAGATTATTGCAGCTTCAGAGAAAAAAAAAGATTTAAGGTTATGGGTTAATGTCAGGATTTAATTTACAAAGTGTGAGACGGTACAACCGCAGTTATTGAACCTGCACGTTTAATCCAACCTATCGGTAATCAATATGCATCAGGCTACTTATAGATCTGATTGATCCGGACATCCTGTGTGCAGTTAGAATAATGAAAACAGATAGATGAGATGGTGCTGCCTTTGTTTGTAAACTGAATGTCATATTTATATTTGATTTTTTTAAAGTAAAAAAAAAACCCAAATACTTAAAATTAGCACAAAAAAGATAAAAATAAAAAAAATCTAATTATATTATAATATACTAATAATATATATGATATATTTAATATAATATAATAAACTACTATGCTAATAATAAAAAAAATAGGATAGATATATACATCTCAAAGTAATTATAAATACAGTTTTCGATTTTACATACTTTTTGATAATATTCTAATGAATCTCTCTTTTTTTAAACTAATTTTTAGGATCCCTTTCTTGTCACCTTTTACTAATTTTTGGCCCGTAATGACATTTTGCAGATGCCTTTTTTGCACATTTTTGCAAAAAGAAATCAAACTAATCTGCTAACATTTCAAAGGTTTGAATACTTGTTAATGGCGTCTGAATGCAGCACAGGAAAACTGATGTAGCTCCAGGTGATAAAGGGTTAATTCAGCTTCAGATGATGCCTTCCTCTGTTTTTATTATGTGCAATGCATTGTGTTTCGGATGATGGGGGAGGGGTTTCCTTTCTGTAGTCACGTGCCTGCAGCATGACCTTGATTTTTTTTCTTAACTGGTTTATTGTGTAATATCAATAATATTAATGTGTGTATTTTTATTTATCAGAAGTATTAGTGTTTTTTTTTGTTGGAAAATTTCTTGTGGGATCAGTCATTAATTCAGTTGTAGGATGAATTATTAACATCCAGATGTGAAACACTGTAATGCTGGAGGTAAAGCAGAGCATCATCTGCCTCTCAGAGTCTCTGCATATCTTCAGCTCACCGTGGTGATCCCATCTCAGCCAGCTCACGCCACTACACACTGAGTGTCAACCAAGGTGTGTGTGTGTGTGTGTGTGTGTGTGTGTGTGTGTGTGTGTGTGTGTGTGTGTGTGTGTGTGTGTGTGTGTGTGTGTGGAGGCTGATGCATACTGCTCACATGTGAACCCATGTGACCACGGCTGAAAGAGAAAGAGAGGGTTGGGGGGGGACCAACCATTCACCTCATCCGACAACGTAGACGAGATGTTTGCATTGTGTTTGTTCTCTTTGTTCCCAGTTGTTTATATTTGCATTCATGTGTTTGCCCCTCGCTACCCTGAAAAATCAAAGCACATTGTGCCGCACGTGTTTTTTAAAGCCTTTGCATTTACTGTTGCAGTGTAGGCGTTCAAACAAAATTAGAGGATCGCTTGAATACAAAAAGCTCACTTGACTACATAATGGTGTGTGTGAGTTGGATACAGTAATATTGTGAGCAGTGTGAGCGTGTGTGGAGTCCACGGGCAAATTTTAGGTGACTCAGTGTGATAGTGACTGCAATTAGCTCAATTAGCAACTGTTTGGTACATTTTAAATGCTTTTCATTTTTCTTTTTTTGTTGATAATTTTGGCTGTGTTCATGCATATGGCATACATTTTTGGCAAGATTGTGTATTTTTGTTTAATCTGTGAATTTCCAGCTCAGCTGCTGCAATAAGTCTAAAATACACTGTGGAAACTAAATTGTTACATTCAGACTGTTAAGTGCAAAAATTGCAACGCTGAAACCCATTTAAACTGCAATTTTTGATCCCACAGCCATCAAAGCATAAAAACACGCATTATATTATTTCTGGGTGTCATTCTGGGCTTTTGGTATTTTTCACATGACATAATTTTTACCATATTTGGCATATGGAGAAAATACATGCTATTTTCACGAGGTGCACTGTCACAATCAGTGTTGCTGCAAGTCAGTGACATATCCCAGGCTCTACTTTGCATGTAGTATGTTATATTGTTTTTTTTCATCCAAAAACAGCATCCAAAGTGGCATCATGACAAAAACCTGGCATTTAACTGGTTACATTTCTGAAAATGAATGAATATTTGATATTTATGATTAGAACTGATGTTGGTTAAAAATAAATAAGCAGAAAATAATATTAATGTATAATATTTTTAAGCTTGACTTTGAAAAGTGCATTTTGTGCGCAGAGCTAAATGAGTATTTTTAATATTAGGGGTTAAAAAACATAATTAACTGAGGTCCTGAAAAAGTGATTATTTCCATCTTTTCTCATCTATCTTGTCTTCTGTCGCCTCTCTAACTCTGCCTCCCTCTCATCTCGCTCCTCATTTCTTATCGCGGCTGAGAGGAGGCAGACAGGGATGGATGACTGAGGAAATTGAATTCGTCTTATCGCTGTTGTGCTCCTGCAGTGAGCCTTGCTTTTTGCACGGGTCGGCCTCCTCTGCACCTCTACGTGCACCCGCAGCGTGCACATATTCACACACACACAAACACGACTCAGCTGTGGTAACTTTGACAGGCGTCATGTTTACATGTGTGTCTCTCTGTTTCTTCATAAGCTGCCGCACAAGCAACAGGAAGAGTCTGATCCTGACCACCACGTCTCCCACGCTGCCTCGACCACACTCCCCTCTGCCCCTCCCTGGACACCTCGGTACGTAGAGCAACAAATCACACCTCAGCTGTGAATTTGATTCATATTTTTATTGATGTTCGGGATGCACAATACCAGAATATGTTTTTAATATCAGATATACTGATATATTACAACTCTATTGCTTCATAACAAATATTGATATATCCATTTTTTCTAGCTTATGTTAGTGATCATCATCTCTTCTGTGCTGGAATTACCATCATCATATTATGCATACTCCTATTGTGATGGCCCACCAGCAGATGGACACAAAAAATATGATGCTTTTTAGTGTATACAGTATTTATTCATTGTACCAAAAAAAAAAACAAACTCAACTTAGGGTTGCTGTTTTGAAGTGTTTTTCTATAAAATAGTAATATTAAATTAAATTGTATAAATCTTATTAATAATTTATTTACTAATTGTATTCAATATTTAAAATATTGGTTTTGTGATATTGGCAGAAATCAGCATGTTGGCTGATTCCAATATCTGCTGATACTATCTGATATTATTATGCGTTCCTAACGTCAAAAGATGGAAGATATAATGCCTTCTTTTATAAATATATATATTGTGTGTTTATACGTATATATATATATGTACCACAAACTCTCTGATTGTGTGCCGAGTTGTCTTTAGGCCGGACTGCTTGCTTACACTAAATTAACTTTGTTTAAATCGTTCATCTGTGAAAAAGCCTCCAATCGAATCTCTCAGTGGATGAATCAAAAACACCCACATTAGTGACCACAGAAAGGCAGAATAAATAAAAAGCGTGAGGCACAGAGCATTCATCAGTCTAAAAATCAATGCTAGGCCTTTATGATTTGGAAAAAATACATAATCAATTTCACAGCCTTTTACCCTCTGAAACTCTCTCTGATGATTATGAATAGTCACACTGTCGTATTGAACCACAGAATCAGTGTGAGACAGTTTTACTGTGAAACATCACAGGGGCGGGGACCGGGGACGGGGACGGGGACACTCTGCCCGCCTGAGGGCCGCTTACGCAAAGTGTTTCTAGTATTTTAGGACATTCTAGGATTTTATGGGGTTTTTTTTGGGAGTTTAGGACTTTTCTAGGATATTAGGATGTGTCTAGGATTTTAGTCTGTTTGCAGGATTTTAGGATATTTCAAGGGTTTTAGAACATTTCTAGGATTTCAGGACTTTTCCAGGATTTAAGGACTTTTCCAGGATTTTAGGACATTTCTAGGATTTCAGGGCTTTTCCAGGATTTAAGGACTTTTCCAGGATTTTAGGACATTTCTAGGATTTTAGGATATTTCAAAGATTTTAGGATATTTTTAGGATTTTAGGACTTTTCCAGGATTTCAGGACTTTTCTATGATTTTTGGACGTTTAGAGCATTTCTTGGATTTCAGGGTGTTTCTAGGATTTTAGGATTTTAAAGACTTTTCCAGGATTTTAGGACTTTTCCAGGATTTTAGGATATTTTTAGGATTTTAGGACTTTTCCAGGATTTCAGGACTTTTCTATGATTTTTGGACGTGTCCAGGATTTTAGGACATTTCTAGGATTTTAGTATATTCCCATGATTTTAAGATATTCCTAGTATTTTAGGAATTTCGAGGAATTTTACTCTCTGGTACCTTATGTATGCTGATGGTACAAAAACAATTCCCAGTGTGAATCACTTTATTTTTTATTTTGAATTAGAAAATGGTTAGGGGGCTAGATTCGGCCCATGGGCCGTAAGTTGAATCTTTAAAGTGTGCTTTGTTTTCGTTACATCCTCTTTTCCAACATTTTTGTCTCCCTCCTTTAAGTCTCATCGTCTCTGCATGTCTTGTTGTCCCAGCAGGAAGCAGCCCTCTGGACAGCCCACGAAATTTCTCTCCCAGCAACCCTGCACACTTCTCGTTCGCCTCCTCCAGAAGGTCTCTGCTTTACATCTCTACATATGTTCAGTGTGATTTCACATGTTGACTCTCGCCTGTGTTTGTGCCAGAGACGTGAGAGAGACAGAAAGTGAGACAGACAAACAGAAGTCAGGTCAGCGTGAGACAAAGGCAGGGGGGAGAGGGAACAAGTGAGCATCAGAGGACAGAGGAGGTGTGTATCTGTTGTTGTGTGAGGTCTCACACATCCTGGGGAGCAGGGAGCCTCTCGCTGCACCCGCAGTGTAACAGGCTGACTCATGTATGACACGGCCAAGCCATTACATCCACAGTGTCTGTGTGTTTGTTCACGCTGCTCTGCTGACACTGTGTGTCTGTGTGTGTCTGTGTGTGTCTGTGTGTGTTTGCGTGTGTGTGCGGATGAACGTGTGCATTTCTTGACATGGAAGTGTTTTTATATTTTAGTTTTAAGCAGAAGGTTTTTAGGTTGCTTTATTCATTACAAGTATGCATTCATACACTAAATCCGCCTGTCCACACACTATTGTGTGCTTCTGCAGCTTTTAATTACAGCCTTAATTACAATTTGGCAGCAGCAAAAACAATTTTAGCCACCTAAAAGCACAAATGTCAGTTTAAGTGTACACTGTATTTTGAATATTTCCACTGCTTAATCTTGCCGTCAGACAGCTTTTTCTAATGGGAAACTGAAGCTGTTTTCTATCATCTCTCAAAGCCACCAGACTCCATCGACCAAAACAGTAATTTTACCTCACAGAACATGGGTTGCTGCTACCTTTATCAGGTAGTTATTTGGAGTTGTTTGTGGTCTCATAGGTTTTTGAGATGACAAATAATGAGATTTTTAGCTTTTCGAATGATGATCAATAAGTTTGTACCTGTAAAAAAAACTCTCCTGGAGAAATGCAAGTTTGTAAATATGTAAAAATGAATTGCAGTTCAGCACTTTAAACAAAAGATAGACAACATTTTTGGGTGTTCTTCAGTTGTATTATTAGCATTTTGAATGTGTTCATGGTTGTATGTCAGTGTATGACATACATTTATGGATGCATTCGGGTACATAGATATGCATAGTTTGGATATATGATTTCACTCCATTTTCTGATACCGTTATTAGCCTAATCTGACTAGTTTAAAGAGAAAAAAACATTTTGAGTAAAAGAAATTGCTTTTCAGGGACTGCTTTGCCAACTATTAAAACTGGACTAAAACTATAAAGGATAAAAATGACTGATGTGTGACTAAACTAATAAACATTTCATCCAAATACTAAGACTAACTCCTCTTCCTTGAGGTAAAATTACTGTTTTTGTCAAAGGAGTTTGGTAGTTTTAAAGAGATTATACACTGAAAAAAAAGAATTGTTAACCAACTAAAATCATTACCTCAACTGGTACAACATGAATGAATTAAGTTTTCTCAACTTGATTTTGAAACAGTTGTGTTAATCGAAACTGATCAGTACACGCTTGCTTGTTATGGCTAATAGAGGCATATACTAAAGTATGCAGCTACTAAAAGTAAATGATATATTAAATATATATATTTTTTACAGTCAATTTTTAGTACTGTTTCCATGCTTTTCTCCATTTCTGCTGCCCCGAAATGTCACGCACTCTGCAACTTGGGTGTAATTGAAATTTCACAGTTTTCATAATTACGACTTTTTAGGGCAGTTCATGTGCTCGTAACTCGTAAAAATGATATTTCTGAGGTGCACATAAAAGCAGCATATGCCACATGCACAAAACCAGGTCCATAAAGAAATGTTTTCTCCAATTTTGTGTGGTAAAAACCTGAAACCTGAGACCTGACCTCAACCGCATCCAACACATTTGGGGGATAAACAGTCACAAGCCAGGTCCTACAACTCAACAACTGTGGCTTTTCTGAAGCCCTTAAACCATATTTAAAGAAGCCAAAGTGACTGTAGTAGTGATCAGCAGTATGGATGCATGAAGACGTGTGATCCTTCACTCTCTGTAGGCAGAGATGTATGTAAGGAGGCCAATTAGAGTGTTATTTACCTCTGTCTCCTCGGTCAGACTCGGTGTTGGGAGTGTAAATCCTCTGTCCTCATTCATCAGATCCGACTGCCTGCCTGTCACTGCGCGAGCGAGGTGCACAGGAGCACAATGGATGAGTCCTCTGTGCTCTCCTCGCTGAAAAAAGGCCCCCTGGGACACACTAGAGGTGTTATAAGTCATTGGTCCGCTGAATGACATTTCATTAGTGCAGCTGAAATTGAGTTGAAGGCTGTCAGGATTTTATCTCACAAATTTATTATTTCACATTTAACAAAAAAATCATTGATCTATTATTTTTTCTTCAGGCTGCAGAATAATAAATATACTTATTATAATAGACCTTTTTCACAGCAGACATTTTGACTTGTCATAGAGGGAAGCACAGGTGGTACTTTCCACACTAACAATAGCTTTATTATATAAGTGCCCATCTGAGAGTGACACTGAGCCAGCATGCATTAATGAAATTCAGCAGTCATTAATTTTCTCCTTTATGACTACACTTTTTCTGCTGTGACATGTCAGAATATCCTCTGCAACAAAGGCTTGATACAGCCATGCTCTTAATATCTGGATTTTATGATGAATTGCATTCATCACATTGGGATTTTAAGTGATGTGACATTTGTGTTTTCTGCAGAGCGGACGGACGACGGTGGTCTTTAGCGTCTCTGCCCTCTTCTGGATATGGCACCAACACTCCCAGCTCAACGGTAAATAGCATCACTCTAAACACAAGAAAATATGAATTATGTTTTGATTAAAAAACATGTTTGCATAATGTTTTAAGGAGAAAACTAAACAGCCAAAAATCTTTTGGCAATAAGCTGTCTGTCAACCTGAGTGAGTTGAAACTAAGGAAACATAGAAACTAGAATTTGTTAGCTGTAAGTCATACGTTACATACGCTACATGAACAGTTGAATTAGCTGAAACTGATTAATAAACATTTGATATAGTCAGCCAAAAGTAATGAAACTGTTAAAATAGTTAGCCAAAAGTAAAGACATTTTGAAAATAGTTAACTTAAAGTGTGAAACTCTTAAAATAGTCAGCTAGTAAGTAAAGAAACTGTGTAAATAGTTTAAAGTAATCACACATTTACAATAGTTAGCTAAAAGTAGGCTATTAAAACTATGAAAATAGCTTGAAGTAATGAAACTGTTACCAAAAGTAAAGACATTTTGAAAATAGTTGGCTATAAGCAATGATGAAACCATTAAAAAATGTAAAAAAAAAAAAAAAAAAGAGTTTAAATACAGTTAAAATAGTAAGCTAAAAGCGAAAAACCAGATATAATAGTTAAACCGTTATAATAGTTAGGAAAAATAATGAAACTGTTGAAATAGTTAAAAGTAATGATTGAACCATTTCAATAGTTTTAAAAAATAGTTAAAATAGTAAGCTAAAAGTAACAAAACAGATAAAATAGTTGGCTAAATGCAACTAAGCGATTTTCATAGTTAGCTAAAAATAATGAAACCGTTCCAATAGTTGGCTAAAAGTAATGAAACAGTTGAAATAGAAAGTAGAAAGTAGATTTATTAGTCATTTTTTTAAACAAAGTTTAAAAAACAAAAGTACATTTGTCCTTGATTTGCTAGATATTTGGAGTTGAAGGATGAGTTGATTAGAATCAGCAGCTACTATGAAGACGCCGTCCAGTTGCTTGGTGATGTTGCTGCCAGTGGCATCGTTCAGTTCCTGCAGTGCATTTTTTGAATTTGCATCAGAGTCTTGTGTCCTTATGGCTCCCAACAAGGTCTGCCTATCCAGTGTAACAGCTTGATCCAGGATGTTAGGGGTTAACCATGTCTCTGTGAAGATGTGCACAGAGCGGTCTCTGATTTCCTGTTGCTGAGTCTCAGTCACATTTCATCCACTTTATTGTCCTGTGACCGGACATTAGTCAGAAGAAGTCTTTGTAGAGGAGAAGCTCTCGGGTCCAAGTCGAGTCAGCCTCGCCCTGATGCCAGCTCTCCTCCCTCTCTTCGTCCGGCGATTTCAGTTTCGTTTCTGCCCTCTGGTCTGACGGCTGCTCTGCGTATGCCACTGATGGGGATCCTCAGGCGGTCTGCTGCATTCAGTCTAAACTTCACACAAATTTTCCCGTTATTGATAGGTGCTTCTCTATTGTGGAAAAGCTGTGCTTCAGCAGAACGTGGAGCCATGGAGTCAAAAAAAGAAGAAAATTTTAGCAAAATATATTAAAAAAAATAGCAAGGATTCGAGGAGCTAAAGCCTGCTGCATCTACATGCACTGCATGTAAACAGTTAGTATACTTATCTAGTAGTAAAGAAACTATTAATATATTTAGCTAAAAGTAAAAAGAAGGTTAAAATAGTTGAAGCAGTTAGCTAAAATAATAAAACAATGGGAACCATTAAGTAGGTAATGAAATAGATTAAATTGTTTCTTATTTTATGAACATTAACCGTAAAATTACACCATCAAATGTAACTTCATAATTCACTGAGAGTCTGCATGCTTAACTGCAAAATATTCTGGGAAAAAGCAGAAAAAAACTTCGATAAACCTCAACACAGTCAGTAGAAAAACCTGGACAAGCCTGAAACAGACAAGGAAAAACTGAGTCTCCAGTCCTGTTGCATCCACCCTTTTAAGTCTGACCGTCTTCAATTAGTCTGTCACATGTGATTGATTAACGATTGATCTGTCGGTTAGCAACGTAAGTGCAGGAGGTCCAGGTCTCGTAGCTTTGATAAAGGCAAATGAGGAGGTGAGACAGATTGATGGGTCTGAACTGAAGCTTATGGACGCCTTCATTAACATTTAAATTTGCAGTTTGTTATCGGTGCTGTCCTCGAGGCTGCAGATGTAATAATTGATCTATTAGTTGCTTCACTTATTATATTAGCTGGATAAATAAGGAAGGCAGTTGATGTTGATTTGTGTCTTTGCTACATTTTTTCAGTTTGTTTTAATTTTCTGGTACTTTTTCTTTACTTTACTTTTTTTTTTAAACATTGGTTCGATCTTTATTTCAAACACGGCAAATGAAAGGGAAATACAAACAACAGAGGACCGTGTATCGTCCATTCATTCAATTATTCAATTCTGACTGGCAAACTAAAAAACAAGTGAGAATTTTGGGGTTTTTTGTTTTTCTGTAGAAACCAAATATTGAAAAAAGACGTGTGTTTTTCTCGTTGTTTGCTTGAAAGGAAAAATCAGATTAACAAGAAAACTAAAACAAAATAACTAGTCAGTTTTCTGTTGTTCCTTGTTTTTAATTATTTATTTTCTCATTTTCTATGGATTCACTTTACTGCGGCTTCACGCATGCGCAGCTAGAAGACATTTTTCATCCGCCGCCGGTCAGCTGTTTGGGTCAGAAAGTGTTAGCAGCTGTCACGTGATCCAACTAAAACCAGACTTTAATGAAAACACTCAGTACAGCGTCCACTTACACTGAGACTGAGAGAGGAGAGGAAACCGGCGGGGACACCGGCGGAGAATGAGAGCGGAGCGGACATTCGAGACTTTAAAAATGCCTGAAAATGTAAAAAATCCAACAGAAAAAATAAGATGTCAAATATGAAATTATAAATAAGTGAAAATTAAAGATAAATAATTTATTCAAAAGAATATAAAATCTAATAGATAATGCATAAAGGTAATATAGGCTATAGACTACAAAAAAGTTATATTGACAATTAAAGTCACCTTCTCCTAGACTTATTTTTTTTTTATAATTCAAAATCAAAACTTGAAATTTCAGTTTCTTTCTTTATCATTTTTATTTTTTTTTGTTTTTCAAATTAACAAACCTTTTTCTGGTTACGTATGTAATGAAGTGTGTCTCAGAAGATCTTTGACTTAAAATAATATTACATTTGACTTTGGTCTTTTAGCCTTGATATAATTTATATGTGGTTTCCAGCATAGTTTATTATCCATTATTACCTGAAGAAATTTAATTTAAGACTGGCTTTTAATAGCTACGTCATGAGCTCCACGGTAATATCCTTGTTTCTCTCCCTCATCTGCCAACTTCTCCCTCACCCTCCTAATCCTCCCCCCTCCCTCGTCTGTTTCCTCTTCCTCCTCCACCCTCGGCCTCCCCTCCTCTTCCTCTTCCCTCACTGCAGTCGTCCAGCTCGTCTCAGGAGCGGCTGCACCAGCTGCCCTACCAGCCCACCATGGACGAGCTCCACTTCTTATCCAAGCACTTTGGCAGCACCGAGAGCATCACGGATGATGACGGGGGCCGCTGCTCGCCCCACATGCGCCCGCGCTCCCGCAGCCTCAGGTCAGCAGCAGCAGCACCACCCATGAGATTAAACGGCAGCTACAGCTGCCCAAAAGCACGATCCTCTTTTTGAAAGGACTCTCTTAAAGCAGATTTAAAGGGGCTGCCCCCACTGGCTCGTTGTTGCTTTTATGTAACCTGAATTTTGCCTGAAGATTTGATGAATACATGAACTGAACCAATAAATAGAGAAAGTCAGCATGTAAATTTAAGCAAGGTCATCATTAAAATGAGATTTTGTAAATAATGTAGAAATAATGCCACACCCTCTTTGGTTTGGTATGACTGGTTTGGAAAGGTGTTTTGTTTTTGTTTTTATAAAACTAGGCTGCCTCTGCAGTAGAAAGATCCAAATACTTCTTAAATTGGTGCTACATGACCAGAGAAAAAAGACTTTGGCATTCACTTCTGCTCGAGAGGCAGAAAACCTACATCGACCCCACTGCAGAATCTGACTAGTTTATTTCACTTTAACACATCTAGGAAACTGATTGCCTTAAAAAATGTAAGTTAATATGACTATTAATTCTAATTGATGTTTACTTTATATTGAATTGTTAAGTTTACTTAAAATTTAGTTATATTTACTTAATATTGGGAATTTTTGCAACTTGAAAATGACAAGTTAAATTAAATCAATTTCTCCTAGTTTTAGCAATTTCAGTAAACTGAGCTATATATCTGAATTCTGTTGGTTGCAAACTAGTTAGTCATATTTATATTTTGTTAAATGTTAAAAAAAAAAAAACAACTCGCAGATCTCATAACTTCGTCATTGGCAAAATCCTCTTTGTGATGATCATGTAAGGTGCACTGTCACAATTAACGTTGCCACAAAATTATTGACATATCCCTGGCGTTTTCCATTTTTGTGTTTTGTTTTTTTTTCATCTAAAAACATAGTGGCATCATGACAAAAGCCTGGCATTTAAAGGGTAAATATTCTGATAATTAATGAATATTTGACATTTATGATTAGGACTGATGATATTTGAACAAATAAACTCACACTGTGTGTGAGTATTTGACACTGCACTAAAAATAATGTATAAAAATCAATGTTGCCGCTAATGATTTACATATCCTACATTGTGATAATAAAAAAAAATCTACTTAGCATGTAGTATATTGAAAATGATTCATTTTTTATGTTTTGTTTTTTTTAATCTAAAAACATAGTGGCATCATGACACAAACCTGGCATTGAAAGGGTTAACATTCTGGTAATTAATGAATATTTGACATTAATGATTAGGACTGATGTTG
Source organism: Plectropomus leopardus (assembly GCF_026936395.1). NCBI lineage: Eukaryota > Metazoa > Chordata > Actinopteri > Perciformes > Serranidae > Plectropomus > Plectropomus leopardus. The sequence goes on from NC_142193.1 coordinate 29,473,999, forward strand.
GTTAAAAAAATTAACTCAATCAAAGTCGAAAATCATATTAATGTATAATATTTTTAATGCTTAACTTTTGTGATATGAGTATGTGTAATATTAGAGTGGGCCCAAAGGGTTTAAGAAACTTACACCATAAATTCATGCAAAAAAAGTGTCCCCTCCCCCAAATATTAAAACAAAACATACACTTATGTTCTTTTCTACACAGAATACAGAATATAACTGAATTTAAAAGATGTTTTTGACTGTACTCTATGTGTTTTTGTACCCGTAGCCCAGGACGTTCCTCCTCCTGCTACGACAACGAGATAGTCATGATGAACCATGTGTACAAAGAGCGTTTTCCAAAGGTGAGAAAGACACACACGTACACACACACACACACACACACACACACACACACACACACACACACACACACACACACACACACAAAGCTGCTTTGTGATAAACATCATATTCCATACAAATACACACAACAGTGAGCAAATCCTTAAGCCTGCACAGCATTAAACCAATCTTTCAAACCACAATAATCCCATCTAGTCAGAGTTCATATTTTTAGAGAATAAAAAGGGGATATAATTTATGATCGAGCATGTTCGGAGATTTGTGTATAACAAATACACAGTAAACACAGTCGTAACCAAAACACAGACACAGGAAAAAATAACCGAGGCTGCTGAAGCATAGCAAACAAGATTATGTGGCACTGTCGAGTCGCGATACGTTCACCCTGTCAGAGAGAAAATTAAGTTTAGTCTCTTAGAAATACTGTCACGGCTCCGAACAGTAAAATTTTTCTTCCTTTCACTCTCTCGCTGCGGTCTGAGGTTGTATCAAAAGGAAACGGGCCGGCGGTTTCCACAGAGATAAGATCGAGCCTTAGGAAATTGGACATTATAGTTTGGAGTTCATTCGAGGTAAAAGCTCTCGGGGCTCGTTCTCACACAAGTCAGATGGAACAAATGACGTTAAAGTCGTCGGTGTAAAGCAGCAGCCGCACTGTGTGAGCCACAATGAAATTACTTTCTCAACTTTCTGTCACATACCTCCGAGTCTTTCTGAAGAAATTCAATCTTTTTCTAAAGTTAATCTCTGTCGCTTCTACTTCCACTCCCCGTCCTCTGTCTCTAACGCACTGCTCCCGTTCTCTCCCCACCTTTCGTCCTCCCCTCAGGCCACGGCACAGATGGAGGGGAGGCTGGCCGAGTTCATCCAGGCGTTCTCTCCCGAAAACGTTCTCCCGCTGGCCGACGGAGTCCTCAGCTTCATCCACCACCAGATCGTTGAGCTGTCCAGAGACTGCCTGGCCAAATCCCGAGAGGGCCTCATCACCTCTGTTTACTTCTTCGAGCTGCAGGAGAACCTCGAGAAACTTCTGCAGGATGTGAGTTTGAAAAAATAAATAATCAGCTTATGTCAACAAACTCACATAAGAGCAATGAAGACATCGGACTTCCCCTAAACACTCATAACTTTACATTCGCTTCAGGGCTTTATATCGATAACTTTAGGGTGCATGTGTCAGTAGCACCAAATACAAAAATACAAACACAAAATTACAGTTTTGAAGAAAAATATTAATATGTCTTAAAAGAATTACAGAATTTATAAGAACTTTAAACTTTTCCTGAAAGGTGCCTTTTTTAAAAAGCTTTAAAATCTGAGCAAATCAGTTTGATTTCTTTCAACATGTGGAGAAGGCATTGAGCAATTTAACAAGACATGGCCCAAAAGTTATAACACATGGCCCAAAAATAGCAAAAAAAATCTAAAAAGTTACAATTCATGGCCAAAAAACAGCAAGAAATTAGTGAAAAAGGTACAGAAAATTACCCGAAACTAAGCAAAAAAAAAAACTAACAACAAAATCAAACAAAAAAATGTTTAAAAAGTTTAAAAATATTTGTAAAATTATTTTTTGTAAAATAAACTAAAATTGGTTATTATGAATAATTATGATTGTGATTATTATTGACAAGGAGTTGGAGGGAAACAGGGCTCTCTCTCTCTCTCACGTAACACTGAAGCCCCGTGGCGCACGGTGTCTCTCTCACCTGACGCACGGTCTTTCCCCACCTGAAGGTGAAGCTCTGGGGGGAAAAGTGTCCGCACGGTGAAAGTCTTCATGTGGTGATAAAATCTATTAATTAAGGTTTATAAAAATTAGTCTCATTTGATAACTTTCTTCCTCTGTTAAAAAATATATTCCTCAAGGTAAGGAGTCAAAAATATTTATAAAAAAATTCTGGCAATGAAAACTCAGGTATCAAAACCTTGAAATGATATCTAGCCTTGATTTGGATCACAAATGAAGGCTGGATTTATTAAAGCATAGCTAACAGAGACAGAAACAGATACATCTGTGCTCTGCTGACTGTGGTGAAATGATCCTGTTAAAGGTTTATTGATGGACAGATTCATTTCAGGTCTTCCGATGCCATTCAGACACCTTCTGTGAGAGATTGAGACGGCCGCAGTGAACGCAGGCTAATTGAGCTTGGAGCAGATAACAGCAATCAGGCAATTTTCATCAGAAACCTCATTTTGACGGCTTGATTAGATCGCTGCGATAACTCCGGGCTGCCTGGATTTGGTTTGATTGTGTCTGCTGAGTTTTTTCATGCTCAGATATTCTCATATGTCACAGCTGTTTGAAGCTTTTGTCGCTCTGTCTGTCTTTTTAATCCTTTGGAAGCCGAGCAAATCGGCTTGGTTTCTTTCCAAAACTTAGGAAGACGGCAATGAGCAACTTCACGAGAAATGACCATAAAATTACAGCAAATTAGTGAAAAGTTACAAAGAAAATTAACAAATAATTAGCAAAAAAGGAAAGTAAAAACAAAAACAAATGACCTGAAAAAAAGGTGATATTGTGTTACATATTTTGAATATGTAATATCAATAATCACAGAAAGTTTGGGGAATTTTTTTCCCATGTCCCATGTTTTTTGATAGTTTTCTAAAAATGTCTTTCAATTCTTTTTTGTAAAACATTATTTTTCACCTTAAATTGTGAAAATTTGCTTTGACTCTTTAAACATCCAATTAGCTCATACTTTTCTGCGTTTTATCTGTTTTTGTTTTTTCTGCTCATTGTCCCTAAGATAAAAAAGTTCATAAATAAATGTTGTAAACTTTTTTTTTTTTGCATTTCGTGTCTTTGAGCACCTAGAAAAGTGCTATCTAAGTCTCATCTATTATTATTGTTATTTTATTTTTATTTCTTCTTGTCACATTTTTTAATATGTTCCAATTTTCTCAATGCCTTTTTTCCATATTCACAAAGAGAATTAAACCTATTTGCTCAGGTTTCAAAGGTTTTAATATTTGTAAAAGGCATCTGAATTCAGCACAAAGAAAACTGATGTGGATCCAGGTTTCGAAGGGTTAACTGACTGCAGAGCTGTGTCGGTTGCTGTATTTTATGGTATTTTATAAATGTCGTTAATGTGAATCTTCTGTCTGTCTGTCTGTCTGTCTGTCAGGCCTTCGAGCGTTCGGAGAGCTCCGAGGTCGCCTTCGTCACAGAGTTGGCGAAGAAGCTCCTCATCGTCATCTCGCGGCCTGCCAGGCTTCTGGAGTGTCTGGTAAGATCACATCCTGCATCCTGCGGCGATCCTCATCCAGCCCCGCCCCTCATCCCAAAACGTCCCACAGCTCCCGTCCCTCTTGTGACTTAAATTGATTTTCTTAAGATAAACACGGCCACAGAGACTCATTTGTTAGCCCATTAAAAGCATTTAGGCTCTCTGATGTGTCGCACAGCGGGAGCAGAAAATCAAAACAAGCTGAAGTAACAGAGCCGGCCCGGTCCGTCTGGACGCAGAACACATTTGCATTTAGATTAAAATTTGCTTCGCCACCGAACGACTGATACCAGCGCAGGCACCCCTGCTGCTGGGCCACCCTCCAGCCTGACTCAGACAGACCGTGACCACGGTGTCATTACAAGTCGGAGCATGTCTGTGTGTGTGTGTGTGTTTGTGTAGCTGCTTGTTGTTCTGGATGACTGTTTTATAACAGTCTTGCGTCCCACTCAATGAGTCACAGCCAAGTGGTTTCTGATTATGAGCGACAGCTGAAACAGAGACATGAAGAATTGATTCGTCGATGAAATTCCACCCTCGTTTTTTTTGCATATCGCTGCAGCTGTATTATTTTGTGTGTGTGTGTGTGTGTGTGTGTGTGTGTGTGTGTGTGTGTGTGTGTGTGTGTGTGTGTGTGTGTGTGTGTGCGTGCGCTCCATTGCATGTTTTGACACCATTAGTAAACAGGTTTGGATCAGCAGAAGGGGTCGACTGATATTGGTTTTTAAGCCGATATCGATTATTAGTATTTAATGAGACCCATACCCAATATTTAGAGCCGATATCATTTACAATAAAAATACAAATCTTTCATCAATATTTATAATTTGGAATAAAACAAACTCCAGCACAAAATTTTATTAAAATGCCCATATAAAATGTTATATCAAAACTGAAACGCTCAACATCATAAACATCATAGAGTTCCCAGCAACTGTTTTTATAAAGTCAAGTGAAAATTCAAATAAAAAATGAATAAATAAAAAAAGCTCCCTGAGGTTTTACAAAGTAAAACTTCCTCCCATGTTGACACTTTCTTTGCACTTTTTCATTAATTAATTTTCATCAGTGATCATTAAAATAAAATGCCGATACAAAGAATCTGCAAAATGCCAAATATCTGCCCCAATAATCGGCCAGGCTGATAATCTGTCGACCCCACAGCCAGGAGCTGCAGCAGTGACACAATCAATATAACCCTCCTCTGCAATACTAAATATTAAGCTCATGAAGTTTGTTGGAGCCTGCAGGCTAAAGCGTGACTCTGCTAAATACTCGCAGTTCCTCATGAAAGCTTCAAGCTCTTGTTGCAAAATTGTCATTCCCAGCCACGTCCACGTTCTCCTCCTCCTCTTCTTCTTCAGACTTTTTCTGACACACATAAATGCCGCTGTAACATAGCGTTGTAGATGGATGACGCACGCCGAGGGTGTTTTGTTCTTGCGTATTGTCATACTGGGCTTTTTCTGTGGAATTTATCATTTTTGCTATTTTCTGAAAATTAATGAATTTAGCAGCCCTTACAGAGGGCTGCTGTTTCAAAATCACAGAATATATCTATTAATCGGAGCACTCATAAAAGAACGCAGCTTTAACAAAACAAAAACCTCATAAAGTAGCTTTTAATGTGCCGTCAGTCCTAAAACCGAGTCCGGAGTTCTGTCTGTTGGATCCACCCGAGTGTCTCCTGAGGCTGAGCAGACTGCAGTGACGGTGTCTTCCAGAAACAGGTCTTGGAGCCGCTCCAGAGTCGATGAATCATCAATCAGCCGCTAAAAGCAGCCGTGCCGGCTTCACTCTGATACGGAAACATGTTCTGATTTACATTTAAACCAGCTTATCTGGAAGCAATTTATCAAACACAAATTCGATCATCCTGCAGAGTCGGATTTAATGTCATTAGTGCAGTGTTTGATGGACCTGCTCCAAAAATGTTCTACCTGACGACGTCGTGTTCATGTCTCAATGTTTGCAGGAGTTTAACCCCGCGGAGTTTTACCATCTGCTGGAAGCAGCGGAGGATCACGCCAAGGAGGGTCACCTGATGAAAACAGACATCCCTCGTTACATCATCAGCCAGCTGGGACTGACCAGAGACCCGATCGAAGGTGAGGAGAGACACGAACACACAGATTTAACTTATCAGAAAATAGATTAACTGACAGCTGATTTAAAATACCGTGTTTCTGTCATCATCAGAGATGGTACACCTCGATAGTTACGACAGCGAGGGACCGCTGACGCCCGAAACAGACGACTCGACAGAGGTGACGAGATAAAGCCTTTGAAACCAAATTGGTTTGACTTTTTTCAAACACACAGAAAAAAAGCAATGGGAGGCTTAAAAAGATATGCCCCAAAATTTTCCAGAAATGACTTAAAGGTTACAAGAAAAAAAACTGACAAAAAAATGAAAGAAGAAAAGTAAAAAAAAATGAAACAAACAAGAAAATGACCCCAAAAAATCCTGAAAAATTGAAAAAAAAAGCATTTTTTGTGACCCATTTTTTCTGTCGCATAATTTGTAAATATACAATTAAATATACATACACTTTAATCTATTTATATACCATATACCATAACTTTAATGTATGAATGTACGTATGTGTTTTATTGAGCAAATGAGGTTAGATGTCGTGCACCTATAGGTGAAGCATTGCTAATTTTGTAATAAGATTAGATACCGTAAGATCTTTATTGTCATTGTTAAAAGAAACAAAAGTTAGTTTGGTGACTCTTCAGCAGCAGCACAAACAAAAACAAACAAACACAATGAAATAAATAAATGAATATTAAATATATAAATAATAATGAATAAATAAATTTTTAAAAAAAAAAGGCTTTCTATTTATGCCTACTCTAAATTGTGTTTTCTGGACAATTTCCTCTTGCTTTTTGATAATTTTCTAATAAAATATCTAGTTTTTAGGCCTTTTTTTGGCATCTTTTACTAATTTCTTGCAATTCGTAGGACTTTGTTTTGTCATGTTGCCCATTGCCTTTTCCCCTCATGTTTCGCAGTCACAACAAAAGACAAGTTTCAAAGGGTTAATCCTCAATGTGGCCATTTCTCCAACAACATTCACTTTTTTTTTTTTTTGTTTGTTTTTTTGCAGAGCGACAGTTTAAAGTCTGGCCTGCCAAGGTCCTTGTTGCTCTCATAAACGTCTGCCTCATCTGCTAATGACTTGGCATACATGCTTTTATCCATCTAATTTAGCTTATTTATGCTGAAGTACAAGGAAAAAAACAGCATACCCCCCTCTTCGATTTCTCCTGGCCAACCCTCTAGCATTTGGCACGCCTCCAAATGCCAAAATAAGGCTGGGTAGACAAAAAATGAGACTACAGGGAGAGGGGTGTGGTCCAGACCTGAAGACGCCTTACAGTTATTGTGCAGATGGTTTGAATGTGCTTCACCAGAGCTACAGTGGCAAACGAGTGGTTTTATTGGTGTTCGTGAAAAGACAAGTGGGCAGAAATCCTGGAAAAGGCAAAAAAAAAAACAAACAAACATAAAAATTAAAAAAAAATCAGCAAAATTTGACCATACACGCTCCTCCTGAAGCTCTCCCCTCTCTGTTATAAGATTCTCCCAATAAATGACCAATTCAATTTTATTTAAATGTCCCAGAGGGCAGTTTGTGTCGCAGGACTGTTTGGCTTTCTGTTGTTGTATCGGTGCCATGTATCTCATTTCTCCAACTCTGTTTTTAAAGGTGTTATATAAATAAAGTTATTATTTTAAAAAAAGTGATTATGATGTTTTTTTGTTCAGTTTAACACTGGATCATACCTAATTATATCTGATTTTTGCTCCGCAGGGTAAGATCAGAGCGATGAAACCACCAGGAGAAGCAGACTTCCAGACCATCAAGCTCATCAGTAACGGAGCGTACGGGTGAGCAGAACTTTAACTACATCTGTAATTTAGGCACACACAGTTTTTTTTACAAACAACACAGTGACTGCATGATAAAAATAATGTCTGCTGCAGCGCTGTGTACCTGGTGCGTCATCTGGAGACCCGGCAGCGATTTGCCATGAAGAAAATCAACAAGCAAAACCTGATCCTGCGGAACCAGATCCAGCAGGCGTTTGTGGAGAGAGACATCCTCACCTTCGCAGAGAATCCGTTTGTCGTCTCCATGTTCTGCTCCTTCGAGACCCGGCGGCACCTCTGCATGGTCATGGAGTACGTGGAAGGTGAGAACGCGCATGCACAGGAGCAGGTGTACGTCATGCAGAATGACTCATGTCAGCATGGTCTGCTGAGCGTGTGACTGTTGTGTGTGCGTTACTCATCAGCCTAAATGGAAACTTAAATGGTCTCTAGGACAAAAGGTACCAGGAGACGTTTGTGGTAATTGCTCGTGTCAGCAGAGAGACTAATCAAATAATGAACTGTGCTGGCAGGTGGAGACTGTGCCACTCTGCTGAAGAACATCGGGGCTCTGCCTGTGGAAATGGCACGCATGTACTTTGCAGAGACCGTCCTTGCGCTGGAGTACTTACACAACTACGGCATCGTGCACCGTGACCTTAAGCCCGACAAGTAAGACACAGTTAGTTCTTTGATTTAAACCATTGCAAAAATTATGATTAAAGCTGTGACAATACATCAGTAGACTTTTGTTATTTCAGTGTGGTTTTACAAGAGTATAAATAAAGTTTGTATGACTTTGTATTTTATATTCTCAGCCTCCTGATTACTTCGATGGGCCACATCAAGCTCACAGACTTCGGCCTTTCAAAGATGGGCCTGATGAGTCTGACCACCAACCTGTACGAAGGACACATAGAGAAGGACACTCGGGAGTTCGTGGATAAACAGGTATGAAAAAGACAGCATTCAAAATACTGACACAATGACAGCATTTAAACTTTTGAAACCTGAACAAAAAGGTGGAATTTTCTTCAGAAACATGCGAAAAAGCAGTGAATTGGTAAAACGTGAAATTAGCCTGAAAGCCAAGCTAAGATAACATATAACATTAAAAAAATAATTGCAAGCACAGCAGCTCTTGGCTTCCGTACGTATTATGCAGTGCCACTGTAAATTGTGTCTTCTTGTCTGTATTGCAGTACAGACTCTTTATGATCCATGTGGAGTTAAATTTGAAACATCCTTTGATGTCTTCATCTCGATGCAAAGATATTCCCCGTCATTGTGTGCCAGTCATATCTGAAGCACCAAAAAAACAGCTGGCGGTACCATAGGCCAGTATTTCCTCAGTTATTATAATAATTTCTCTTTCAGGTGAGATTTCTTTTCTCTGCTCGTGCTTTGAATCTCGGCCTCATTATTTCTCGTGTTTGCATTGTGGTGGCCAGAAATCGGTTAGCATTCAGTGCATATTCATCTGCACATGAAAACCCTCGCTGAGGCTTTCATCTCGTCTCAGCATCCCTGAAGTGATCTGCAGAGAGAAATATGCATGTCCCAGGCGCATGTGCGTCTGCTGCAGGGTCAGATTATATTTACTGTACATGCAGTTTCATGTAGATGACTCCGGGATGAGCTCAGTTTTCTTTGCTTTGGGCCACTTTTGCAAAATGACAGGAGGCCGGGGGCCAGTCGCAGAAGACACATATTTCTAGGATTTTAGGACATGTCAAAGATTTTAGGATGTTTCTTGAATTTTATGACATTTCTTAGAATTTAGGACATTACTAGGATTTTTGGACGTTTCCAGGATTTTAAGACATTTCTCGGATTTTAGGACATTTCAGAGATTTTAGGATGTTTCCAGGATTTTAGGACATTTCAAAGATTTTAGCATGTTTCTAGGATTTTTAGGACATTTCTTGGATGATAGGACATTTCTAGCATTTTAGCACATTTTAAGAGATTTTAGGTAGTTTCCAAAATATTAGGATGTTTCTAGGATTTTAGGACCCTTCTAGGATTTTAGCACATTTCTGGGATTTTAAGACAGATTATACATTTCCTGGATTTTATGATATTTCAAAGATTTTAGGATGTTTCTAGGATTTTAGGACATTTCTCAGAGCTTAGGACCTTTCTCAGATTTTAGGATGTTGACACTTCTAGGATTTCAGGACATTTCTAGGATTTTAAGACATTAGGGGCTTAGCTAGGACCCCTGTCAGGGCGTGTTGGGGATCCTCCACTGGCACTTTTTTTGATCAACAAGCTCCATTTGATGCTGTTTTCTTCACTCTGGCACCTTATGTATACTAAAAGAACAAAAACAATTCACAGTGTGAATCACTTTATTTTAATATATTTTGTTTATTAATTAGAAAATGATTGGGGGGCATATTTGACCCCTCATCTCACTGCCTTAAATGTTAGTGGTTATTCAGAAATGCACAAACCTGTAGTCAGGACAGGATTGCATGTAATTCACAGAAAGGACTTTGAGCGATAAAATCCAATAAACAGCTGAATAAATGTTGCTGTATCTCGTTGTCTCGTTGTCTCGTTCAGGTGTGTGGAACTCCAGAGTACATCGCTCCGGAGGTTATTCTTCGTCAGGGTTATGGGAAGCCGGTGGACTGGTGGGCGATGGGCATCATCCTGTACGAGTTCCTGGTGGGCTGTGTGCCTTTTTTTGGAGACACTCCAGAGGAGCTGTTCGGACAGGTCATCACAGGTGAGGGATCAAAGGTCTGACTTTGACGAGTATTATTCGTCAACTCTCATCAAAAATATGTTTCCACGTCTCATCCTCTCTCTGCTGCAGACGACATAGTGTGGCCAGAGGGCGACGAGGCTCTCCCTGTTGACGCCCAGCACCTGATCTCCTCCCTGCTGCAGACGAATCCACTGGTTCGACTGGGCACAGGTCGGTCTGCTACACCAGCGCTCTGAAGTCACAGTCATTTTCATTGATCGCTGTTGTATTTATTTTATTTTAAAGCTGTGGTTCTTTTTTTTTTCTTTTTTCCCGCCATGGAAATGCCAAGGTTTTGATTTAATCATGTTTGCTTTCGTACTGCTGCCACTCGATGGGGAAGAAGTTTCGCTCATTTATCTGTCAACTCTCGCTAAATATTTCAACCATTTATCCATTACTTAAGCTAACTATTTCAAACCATTTATCTTTTACTTATTAGCTAACTGTTCAGAGGTCTTTGCTCTCTTTCCAACAGGCTTTTTTCGCTTTATTTGGTTTCAGTTACTAAAAACAGTTACACAATCATTATTAGTAATCATTATTTTTTCAGGGCATTTTGGGGAACTTTACATTTTCCACTTTTTACAAATTTCCTTAAATTTAGTTTCCAGAAGCCATATTAAAAAAGTCATTCTTTCCACAACAAAGATTTAATAAATTATATCATGCCAGTTTTATATGGATGGGGCGTCTGGCTGAAGCCTGTAATTGCTTTTCGGGCAGCTACGCTCAGTATTCCAGGTTAGTATTTTGTTTAAATATTTGTAGGTTTTGAAGGTAGAACACAACAAAGGAGCTTATCCCACTTAAATATTATTGTTGTCCCAAATATAGTCGCTAATTCTGTATAAATCTTGCACCAAAACGCATTTACTTTTGGAGATGCCCAACAAAAATGATAGTGGTTCTTCCAGCAGCAGTAATCTCCTGAGTGGTGAGACTTCTGAGACGTGTCATACCAAAATCTACAGAGACTCTTGCAGCCAAATCTCCTCCATACAGTTGAGCTCGATACCTTCTCCTGAAATTTACTGAAACACTTTTTAATGCTAAATCAGCTGTGCAGTTGACTCAGTATGTGGATTTTTTTCCCTTTACATCTTAATTTCTAATTTTCAGTTTTCTAAATTCCCTGAGCTCCTCCACACCCCCCCTCCACCATGATGGGGCACTTGTCCCCTGGTTGGGAATCACTGACCCAGAACATTAACTGCCGTCCTGCCTGTCGCCTCACAGGTTCAGTTTACCCAAATAAGTCGACGTCTGTCAGAGTCAAAGTGCCTCTGCTGGCTTCAGGGCTGCAGTTATTAACCTGTCTGTCTTTGTCTCCCCCGTCCTCGGCCGTCCTCTGCCCCCTCAGGTGGTGCTTTTGAAGTTCGGCAGCACTCGTTCTTCACAGAGGTGAACTGGAACAGCCTGCTGAGACAGAAGGCAGAGTTCATTCCTCACCTGGAGTCGGAGGAAGACACCAGTTATTTTGACAGTAAGTCGACTGCAGGGGATTCCAGGCACGGACCACAGATCGCCTGGAGTTTGGGAAAACCTTATTCATCACAATAGCTCAGCGTCCTCTGAATCATCACTGACTTTGCCACAAAATCTCTGTGTTACCACGAGTGTAAATGTGGAAGAGTTTTCACTTTGTCTCATATAAGCGAGATGTATGAAAAGGAGCACAGAGAGAAACAATAATGCCACTGTTCACTGTTGCATTGTAAAGCTGTGACAGGGATCATACGTGGAAAACATGGAAAAGTCGAAAGCTAAAGCTAAATATATCCTATATAGTCCTGAAAATCTGTTTCACAAGCTTAATGGTGTCATTTTTTGGTTATTTTTTTAAAGTAAACCTTGCCTTTCATACCTGCGGGCCTGTGGGATTGGAAGGCATGTTATTTTTACAGATCACAAAAAATTTCAAGAAAGAAAAATAGCCATAACAAAATTTATGAAAAAAAACTTTAAAAATCACCCAAAAATTTTTTAAAGAAAAAAAGCAATTTTTAAAAATCTCCAAACATGTTTATAGAAGAAAAAAGTCATTTTTTTTCTTTAAAAATCACCAAAATGTTAAAAAACATCACCAATTTTTTTTCTTAAAAGGAAAAGGTCCACATTTTTTACAGAAAACTTGCCTTCCAAGGCATATTTTCTTTAAAAATCTGCAGTAAAATGAACACTAATTGTTTCTAATCCTGTTCTGAAATGCAGTTTTTTTTAAACATTTCTTTAAAGCTGCGATATGGTAATGAAAAAGACCTGATAACAAGTATCGATGATTGTTTATGAGAATGTATGGTCTGTAAAGTTTACCTGGAAAAATCATGGAAATGTGTTGGTAAAAATGTGTATGAGCCCTGCTGTGATATCTCGTTTTTTTTCCTCACCAGCCCGATCTGAGCGCTACCATCACGTGCAGTCATACGACGAGGACGACACCAATGACGACGAGCCCGTGGAGATCCATCGCTTCTCATCCTGCTCCCCTCGCTTCAGCAAGGTCAGACCGGACATCATCGAACTCGCCTCCTGGTTGTCTTTATCTTCATGTCTGAAGCGTTTAAAATGCGTGTGGTTCGTCATCGGTCTCTGCTGTGTGGGCCTGCAGGTGTACAGCAGCATGGAGCATCTGTCCCAGCTGGAGCACAAAGTCTCTGGCGTGACTCTGCGGGAGCACAAGGTCCCCCGAGAGGACCGAGTGGCCAAGAGAGAAAGCCTGGGAAGCCTCACCCTCAGGGACAAGAGCTGGAGGACGGGATCGCCCGAGATGTGAGTGCAGCAGCCCGCAAAAAATATTTGAAACCAGGAGCAACATCACTTTTCTCAAGATGCTTCTCAGATGAATTTCACCAGTATTTAAACCTTTGAAACCAGTGCGATTTCTTTCAAAAACATGTGGGGAAAGGCAATGAGCAGCTTGGTGAGAAATGTTCAACAAAATGCAAGAAATTAGTAGATTTAGAAAATTATTTTTTAAAAACTAGAAAAAAATGTCCAGGGGAAAAAAAGAAGACAAAAAAGCATTTGAAAATATATATTTAAATCATCATGATTACATATTTTAAATTATGTTCTGTTGATTATTATAATTTATAAGCACTTTTTTCCAAGTCATGTCCTTTATTTTATTTTACTTTATAAAAAACTGACAAATTTTCAGGTCATTTCCGTGTACTTTTTCCTAACATCTTGCGACTTTTGGCATCATTTCTTCTTCCATTGCTCATTGCCTTCTTCCCATGTTATGAGAGAAATCAAACCAGTTTGCTTCAAAGGGTTAATGTTTACAGCCACATAAAGTTGAAAAGTTTGCCAAAGAGATAATTGACCAAACACAATAAAAGATGACATTTCCTCTAAACAGTTCCTTTTCTGTCTTCTCGCCAGATCGTTTAATATCAAATACTGAAATTCATCAAGAATGAATGAAATAGAAATAAATACGACTTGTAATAGAGATGTAATAAATTCGACTGGCTTGTGTTTTCAGGAAGCGCTTATCCTGCTCTGAGTCCTCCTTCACGGAGAGCGACTCCAGCCCGCCGTCCGGGGCCCGAAGACGTTTCTCCGCCCTGATGGACACGCACCGCCTGGCCTCGCCGCTGGAGGTCGACTCCGAGCTGCCCGGCAGGCAGCCTCCAGTGAAGGCCAGAGGGACGTCTCTGGAAGGAGCCATGGCTGCCATCGCCTCGCAGAGCGACCTGAGGACGCTCCTGAAAGACAGCAACGGGGTCACAGCCGGAGGTGAGACGGGATGAGGAAGTACCATGTCGGTTGGTTTCAGACCCCAAAAATGGATTTTTTCACAATTATTTAGAGTATTTAGTCTTGGAATAAAATTATTATTATTATTATTATTATTATTATTGTGAAGATGTCTGATTAGAGACTCACTAAAATGATTTAACCAGGTCATTATCCATGGTCATCCCTTTGCTAATGTCCTTATTTTCAATTAAACAATTTGTCATATATTTTTCAGAACAGGTTAATATGTGGGGTCAACCGATAGCTGATATTTGGCACCAATATGCGTTTACAATAAAAAAAAAATTGAGATATTTAGAATTGGGAATATTACAAACTCCAACACAAAACTTTATTAAAATCTTTTTAGCAAATGCTTAATCAAAGGTGTTTTTTTTATAATAAAGTCAAGTGAAAAATTAAATAAAAAAATTAAAAATTACATGGCTCCCTAAGGTTTTACAAAGTAAAAATTTCTCCCTTTCGGACACTTTCTTTGCATTTTTTAATTAATTAATTTTATCGACGACAATTAAAATAAAATGCCGGTACAGATAATACCCCGTCTCAGCTCAGTCAGTCCATCAGTCATATCAGCTGTTGGGTTTTATGTCATTTCTATGTCACAGAGAAGCTTCTGAGACCTGCAGATTCATCGCTACCTCTCCCGGGCAGCGCTGCTGTTCTGGGGCTTCCAGACGCTCAGGGGCCCCGCGGGGCCACCACCGACCTGGTGCTGCGGAGGGTTCGCCACCAGCAGCTCTCAGCTGAAGGGGAGAAACGAACCTCACGACCAGGAACCAAAGTGATCAAATCTGCTTCTGCGACGGCTCTGTCTGTCATCATCCCTGCAGGTAAACACTGATATGTGACGAAGTGAACAAGGTTTAAAATGAGTCCTGTGATGTCACCTGAACGCCGTCTTTGTCTCCTCAGTGGAGCAACACGTCGCCTCCCCGCTGGCGAGCCCCATGTCTCCTCGCTCCCTGTCGTCCAACCCGTCCTCCCGTGACTCGTCTCCCAGCAGAGACTACTCTCCCATGGTCAACGTCCTGCACTCTCCGATCACCATCCACCGCTCGGGGAAGAAGTACGGCTTCACTCTGCGAGCCATCAGAGTCTACATGGGAGACAGTGACGTTTACAGCGTGCATCACATGGTCTGGGTGAGCGAGCCGAGCAAAAAACACAATTTAAACATTTCTGCCACAGTTATTAAGCTTGATTTCATACTGTCTGCTGCTTTTAGAGCTTTAACTTGCAGATAGAAGGTAGAAGGTAGATTTCCTGCAACAATTCCTGCAGTGCACTTTTTGAATTTGCATCAGAGTCTTCTGTCCTTTTGGCTCCCAACAAGGTTTGCCTGTGCAACAGCTTTATCCGGGATGTTTGGGGTTAACCATGTCTCTGCAAAGATGTGTGCAGAGCAGTCTCCAGATTTCCGATTGCCGAGTGAGCCTTAATTGCATCTCATCCACTTTATTGTCCTTTGACAGGACATTAGTCAGAAGAAGTCTTGGTAGAGGAACAGCTATCGATCCAAGTCGGGGCAGCCTCGCCCTGATACTGGCTCTCCTCCCTCTCTTTGTGTGGTGCTTTCGGTTTTGTTTCTCCCCTCTGGTCTGACTGGCTGCTTGGCAAATACTCATGGGGATCCTCTCGCAGTCTGCTGCATTCAGTTCAAACTCCACACAGCTTTTCCCGATGCTGATAAATGCTTCTCTACCGTAGAAAAGTTGTGCTTCAGCAGAAGGGGCTGATGTGTCAAAAAATGAAAAAGTATAGCAAAAAATAACAAAAACGTAGCAAGGATTTGAGGAACTACAGGCTACTGCATCTACATGCGCTGCTGTCGCCATAGCAATAAATAGAAATAAACAGGGTTTCTGTGTAAAAACATGAATCTGTTTCATTAAGTCTTTTGTTGTTATCACAGCATGTGGAGGACGGAGGCCCTGCCCAGGAGGCCGGACTTAACGCTGGTGACCTCATCACGCACGTAAACGGGGAGTCGGTCCACGGTCTGGTTCATACGGAGGTGGTGGAGCTCATCCTGAAGGTGAGCACTGCCTACCTAACTTAGATATTTAATTTAAACCTTGAGCAAAGTGGTTTGATTTCTTTAAAAAACATCATAGGGCGAAAGCAGCAACAAACCTAACAAGACATGGCCCAAAAAAATTGCAAAAATTAGTGAAAAAAGTTGAAAGAAAATCACCAGAAAATTAATACAAAAAAAGTTAAATAAAACAAACAAAACAAAAAAATCAGAAAATGACTGTGCTGATACAAATATATTTGTTTCATATATTTTATTATTTTTTTCTGTAAAACAATTTTAAATAAAAAAAGTATTATAATTGTAACTCTTGGACTTGTATAATTTTCTAATAATCCTCCCTTCTATTTTAAAACCATTTTCACGCAATTTTCTTGTCACTATTAATTAATAAACTAATTTATATTTTTTCTATTTTAATTAATCTTAGTTTGTCTTTTAATGTATTTTTTAATTTATTCTTTTATTCTGTCTCAATGGGGTTTAATTCTATTAGTAATATTATTTCTGTGTTTACGGCTTTTATTCTTTTGTGGGTCGTTATCATTATTTTTGTTGTGCAAGTGTTTCTCTCTTATTTAATTCTACTTTAAATTTCATCTGGCCATAATTCCTTATCGGTATGTTGCCTCTGAAGGAAAACTTTTTCTTGCTTTTGCTTTGCCTTGTTTGTCAGAGCACTTTATAAACTCTTTGCTCAAGTTTCAAAGGGTCAAAGAGGCTGTGAAATGTGTTTCAACACAAGAAAATAAATATTTAATTTATATTTATTAAGGAGCTGAGACTTTCATAAGATGACTCACATAAAGTTTGCTTATGATATGATTGGATTCATATAAATATATGTTTACAATCCACAGAGTGGAAACAAGGTGACGGTGACGACGACTCCGTTCGAGAACACGTCTATAAAAGTTGGTCCTGCCCGCAAGTCCAGCTATAAATCCAAGATGGCGCGGCGCAGCAAGAGGACCGGAGCCAAGGAGGGACAGGAGTGCGTTACTGCAAAATAGATGCATTTTATTACAAGAATACACAATGTTTTATGCCTCACATGCCTTTACTCTCCTCACTTATTATTATTCTTTTGTCTTTTCAGGAAGAAGCGCAGCTCCCTGTTCCGAAAAATCACCAAACAGTCCAACCTGCTCCACACCAGCCGGAGTCTGTCCTCTTTAAATCGCTCTCTGTCCTCCGGAGACAGTCTGCCCGGCTCCCCGACACACAGCCTCTCCGCCCGCTCGCCCACTCAGACGTACCGCTCCTCTCTGGCTGAATCCCCGTACCTGGGTGAGTGTGGAAGGCCCACGTGTGTCGGCATTTTCTGATGGTCCTGAAAACAATCACTTAGTATAGATAATATATTTAAAAAATGGGAAATGGGGCGTATAACAGGCTCTGATATCCTCTTTAAAAGAGTAACTTCAAGAGATTCTGATGATCAGTGAGCCAACGAATGCAGCAATGCGCCAAAATATAAAAATCCAACCTGTTCCCATTCACAAGCGTCAAATACCACTGCTCTGTCTAACTTAATCAGTATTTCTTTCAAACTCGGTGCAGAAAAACTTAGTAGAGTAATTTGGCGCTGTTTGGGAGGAGATGGACAGTAATTAATGACAGTACGTCATTGCATCTCGCCGTTAAGGAGCTGGAACTGCCGACTTCACCTGGGTGTGGCGTTCCCATCGATACGGATCGGAGCCAGAGGCGATAAAAGCCCGTCTACTGCAGAATCATTTGACCCGGGTGTAAAAGCCTCTCACAGCATTACAGAAGCCAGATGTGTTAGTGGATTTTTTTGTGCAGTTTGAGTGAGGCAGAGGATAACTACTCACAAGAGGTCAGCAGAGAAGAATTTCGGGGGGCATTACATTCATCTTTAATTCATGTCTTTTATCTCACCGTTATCCCATTTTCTCTCTTCTGTTCTGATCCATCACACAGAAACAAAATGTTGAAATATATTGATGCGAACACAACTTTTATTTGCTGTCCTCAGGCACCTCCTCTCAGAGCAGCTCCCCCGCCTCCAGCACCCCAAACTCCCCCGCAGCCTCTCACCACATGAGGCCCAGCTCGCTGCACGGCCTTTCTCCCAAACTGCACCGCCAGTACCGCTCGGCGCGCTGCAAATCTGCCGGCAACATCCCTCTGTCCCCGCTGGCTCACACCCCCTCCCCCACCACCTCCTCTCCGCCGCCTCTCACCGGCCACACGGTCGGCAGCTCCAACACCACGCAGGTGTTCCCCGCCAAGCTGCACTCCTCGCCTCCTGTCGCACGCCCTCGTCCCAAAAGCGCGGAGCCACCCAGGTCCCCCCTGCTGCAGCGGGTGCAGTCGGCAGAGAAGTTAGGAGCGCCGATACTACCTTCCTCCTCGTCATCATCGTCGTCGCCCTCTCCTCTGACGGGCGGCGTGTCTTTACGTAAACACAGCCTGGAGGTGGCACACGGAGACTACAGGAGAGAGTCCTTCCACTGCGAGCACAGTCTGCAGAGTCTGCTGGAGATGGAAGGAGAGAACGGACCTGCTCCCCCATCTCCTTCATCGTCGTCCTCCCCCTCTCCCCCCATGGGAGGGGAGATCGGAGGCTTGAAGCCTGTGAGGAGGCTGGGGAGGCAGGAGTCGCCGCTCAGCCGCGACACTCTGCTCACAACAAGAGAGAAAGACACTCAGACCGCAGAGCTCAGCGGGGCGAAAACTGAGAGCGCCGCCGCTAAAGCTGAGTCCAAAACCGATGATAAAAAATTATCCACCGCTGCGGTTCTAAAGAGTACCGTGAGTCCAGCACCGGTTTCATCCACTGCAGAGGTCAAGCCGAGCCCGGGGGACAAACCTCAAAAAATGTCAAGTTCTGAGGTATCCAAGAGTAAACTCGGCGAGAAAAGCTCGACTCCCGTCACATCAAAGAGCCCGCAACAACAAGAAGCCAAGCATCAGAGCGTCCAGACGGACAGCGGACCTGCAGCTAAAGCTCCGGAGAAAACTGAGGAGAAAGTGAAAGGTGCTGCAGGTACAGAAAAAACAAACACGCAGAAAGCATCGTCCGCAGAGTCAAAACCACGTAAAGTCACTGAGACGGCGGAGAAAGGAAGCATCGATAAAGCAACCGAGATACCGAAAATCAAAGGACCTGCACCGCCGGTCCCCACGCAGGCTCAAATACACGCTGCAACTCATGCGCCCGCTGCTGCCAGATCCAAAACGGAGAAGGTATCACACCGTGTGGCCAAGGAGGAGCGGGCGCACCTGGAGGTCCTGGAGGAGTACCCCATGTCGCCCTCCTCTGCTGCAGCCTCGCCCTGTTCGAGCAAGTCTCGCCCGATGTCTCCGGGAGATAAAGCCAGCTTTGTCACCCAGCTCACGAGCGTCGCCAAGACGGTGCTGGGGCCAATGAAGGGATCACAAGAGGGCGCCAAGGTTAAAGACACCTCCAAGTCAAGCGAGGAGAAGCGAGGAAGCACAGCGGGAAAACCAGAGGCTTCGTCCGGAGGCGGGCGCAGAGGAGCTCCGACTGCGACCTCCGGCTCGGTCCAGTCTGATAAAAGTCGCAGCTCCAAGCATCACTCGTGATACGAAAGAGTCCGACTCTCCCATGTAATGCCTTTTACTGTAGCATCACACTGACATATCATGAATAACTGTGAACGGAGAGGAGACATAAATGCCTGAAGAAATAACACCAAATAGATGACATGTGACATGTAGACACACGAGATGTGAGCAGCAGCCATGTTGGTGCGCACATGGTATCGTAATGTAGGCCCGTGTATGTACTGTATGTTCAATGTGTTGTATATAGGAGAAAAAAATGTCTTAATGCATGTCTGTACATGGAAAATGAAAGAATATTTAAAAAGAAGTTGAAAAATATAAAGCAGACCTAAAGGTGGTGAACACTGTGAACAACTTTCAACTGGCAAACTGTGTAAACACGGAGGATTCTGTCTTAAATGGGCATTAAGTCGCATTTCGGATCAGCTCCAGTGCCATCGTTCAGTTCAGATCAAATTGTACTTCCTGTATTTGAAGAGTTAAGGTGTGTATCATGTAGTGAAGAATGCAACAAACAAACTAAAAACAGGACCAAGAGCCCAATCGCCAGAAAAATGTTGGTGTTTTAAGTTTCTGCAGAACACGTTGGTAAGTTATATGTAGCGGATTTGTTGAAACAACACTGAAGTTAACATGTGATTCAGTTTAGGCACAAATATCACTTGGTTACGGTTAGGAAAAGATCACGTTTGGGCTTAAAATACCTGTTTTTTTGTGGCACAGTCCCGGCTGGAAATGTAGTTATGTATTGGTAAAAAGAAAAAAAAACAACCGTTTATCATGTCACTATACTGAAAGGAAACACAGCATGGGTGGCTACAAAATGAATAGAAACCAATGTAAACACACTGACAAAGTGCTACAAAACATCCACATTTGGTGCCTAAAAACCAATGGAAATGCACTGAAATAGTCACTTCAAAGCGCCCATGATTGAAGCCTAAAAAGCCATTTGAAACCCTCTGACAGGCTGCTACAAAACATCCCGTTTGAAGTCTAAAAACTCAGTGGAAATACACCAACAAGTTGCTATGAAACATTAATGTTTGAAGCCTAAAAAGCCACCAGAAACACTGACAGGTTGCAGCAAAACATCCACTGGAATAAGCTGCAGGTTGCTGCAAAACACCCATGTTTGATGCCTTAAAAACAGATGGAAACACTGACAAATAGCTACAAAACACCCACATTTGAAACCTAAAAAGCCAACAAAAACACACCGACAGGTCGCTACAAAACGGCCATGTCTGAAGCCTATGAAGCTGATTGAAACACAGCAACGACTCACTAAAACACAACCAAGTTTTGTTATTTGTTGGTCTCAAATGGCGGTCTGCAACTGGGCAGACGTCGTCCCATCCATCATCCCCTCCACCTCCCAGCGACCGTCAGCTCACTTACTGCTAAGAAACGCTGATGTCATATATACGTACCGTATAAATGCACATATTCGTAGTTTGCAGAAACGTATCACACCGACACTTTCCTCTGGTGACTGGGCTGCTCAGAGACCAAAATGCTGGCGATGATGGATTTCGGTGAATCAGCTGTTGTGCTTCAGATGTGTTTAAGGGCTGAATTTGAGTGGAATAGAAAGAGGTAGATTAGATGAACTTGCACAGGGACACTATGCAATGTGCTAATAATACCACTTTTTGTTTTTTTGTTGTTTTTTTTGTTGGTGTCCCCAGTTTCTGAGTTTACACTGTGCTCCAGACAAGAAGAGAAGACAGAGGGAAAGGCTGCAATAAGCCGAGCAAATAGATTTTGTTTAAAACGTTTTCATTGATCGTAGTGAAATGTGCAATTATATATTAAAGGTTATTAAGTGAAAACACTAGGGATGCACCGATAACGACATCAATGTTTAAGACAAAAATTTGTGCGGTATCTGATGCTTTTTTTTTCTTTTTCCTTCTTTTGTGCAGAAATTACTATATCCCCCAAAAAAGCCAGACCACAAATAATCAACACAGCATTCAGTCTGCCAAAAAATAGATGAAAAACAGATAAATATTGGCTACAATCATCCATGAATGTTATCTTATTTACCAGTAGGATGGCAGTCAACAAGGCAAATAATGTTCAATACCTGTGGAGGAAAAAAAATGACTGAAGTATCAATACGTAAATAAATACATGTATAAAAAAAATACAGGAATAAATAATTAAATAAATACATAAAAACATACTGGAAAGAAGAACCACATTTGGAAATAAATGTATAGAAAGGAATAAATAAATAAATACAAAAAAATCAATAAATCTACAAGTAAATATACAAAAATAAAATCTAAAAATTTTGAAAAAATGGAAATAAATAGATAAATTCATACATAAATACAGAAAAGTTAATGATAAAGCAGGACATAAATAAATATATGTTTTGTTCTTTCTCATTTTTTAAATGATTTTTGTCTGCATCTATTTTTTTAATTATTTTTTTTTTCTGTATTTATTTATTTAGATTTTTCTACATTGATTTATTTATTGATACTTTTGTCATTTTTTGTCCTCCATAGAAAGCAATGACCGGCTGTTAAATCGGTGCATCCTTAGAATACTGTGGATGTTCAGACTCTTTTTAGGGAATAAAGTGTGTAAAGAAAACATTAAGAAAGTCGCACTTATAAGAGAGTAGGCTAGAAACGCTCTTTCACTCACTCTTTTCTATTTAAATGCAGACGTATATTGTGTAACTTTAGGTGTGATGGAAAGTGCCAGTCTTTTTATTTAGGGATGTGATTTATTTTGTTTTTGTTTACACTTAAATGTATGATAATATGCAATCCAACAGTGCCCAGTTTCATAAAACGGAGCATCCTTATCAGTGATTCAGTAGTCGACAAAGTCAGGAGTGCAGCTGCTGAGGTCTCGTTTGTTCCACAGAAAAATGATGTTGATAGTTTCGGCTCAGACTTGTGTCAGACTGCCACCTTGTGGTCGACGTCACATCACACCAAAAGTCCTAAAGTATAAAGAAAAACAGGTGTACATTTCATACATTAATTCGGATGCACATTTAAATCAATTTTCAGTCAGAGCTTAAAAAAATCTTGATTTTATCCGTTAGGATGTAGAGGTCAGCAGACATCAACCCGATATTTTAATCTGTGTTTTTTTTTTGTGTAACGTGAAAAAAAAAATTGCACTTTATTTTGTGTCAAATGTTTTTATTTACTGCTCTTGTATATTTATTTAAGTATTTTTCTATTTGTTCTATTTATTATTAAACTTTTTTATTTATTTATTCTGACGTTTTTACATGTCATCGTAAGTTAGTGAATTTCTGCTTTGCTACTAAAATTAGTGATTTATACATTTTACATTTAGAACGAGAAATCGACCCAATCTGTGGCTACCCTGTCGTGTGCGGTTTCATCCCATGTGTCTGACGTTGTGATATTGCTGTCATGTCCATCTTTGTCCAAGTTTTTGACTTTTTTTTTTTTACAGCAACAACTCGCGATCTGACTGTTGTTGTCCGTTACATTGCTGCGTATTAATTAGCCACTGTTGTGAAAAAACAATGCAAAAAAAAGCCTATAGTGCAGAAATGTAATAAAATGCAGAGAAACTCCTCAATGTGTCTGATTTATTGAGAAAAAATAACATGATCAGTATAAAGTGGCACATAGTAAGTGCAGTTATATTATCACTTCACTTTCATATACTTTTACTTACAGCAGTTTACACTTCTGTATGTTTATACATATTCATACTTTATGTATTTTTATTATCCTTATTTTAATTAGCAGTATTTTATGTTTAGATTCCTATTTTGTTTTTACTTCCTTTTTTAAACATATTTAATAAGCATCACTGGAGGGATCCTGAGACATTAGATTTTTATTGACAATGACCGCATCTCTGCAATTGTTGTTGCATATGATAAATAAAAAGTGGTAAAAAGAAATATTCAGATCTCTTAAGTAGTTTAAAAAATACTAAAATGAAAAAAAGAAATTCTTGAAGAAAATAGAAATAAGAAGTATGTAAAAAAATATAAATTGTAAAGTATGTGCATTATGCTGAAATGTTTAACATTATTATGTGAAATATATATTATGCTACAATGTTTAATACTAGTATGTAAAATATTTATAAATATAAAAATATGTTTGATGCTATGTGTAGCATAAAACACATAAAATGTTTAAAAATTATGAAGAAGAAAAAAAAGTGTGAATTATTTTACTTAATGTACCAAAAAGTAAAAGTACTCATTTTACAGAATATAGCACATTTTAAGGCACCCAAGGCCACAAAAATAAGGTAACCAATAAAAGGAATTTTTTTTAAAAAAATAAGATGGAGCTAATTTTAATGACTTTATAAACAGCTGAGCAGCTTGTAATCAATAACAATATATCCAAATCTTAATGTGCTAAATTGCACAGAAAGTACAAACGTGCAATATTTGAAATGAAAAAAAATGAAAAACTCAAGTAAAGTACAAGTACAATAAATGAGTTGCCTTAATGGCAGTACTTCGGTAAATGTACAACTTTTTGTTTACTTTCCACCGATATAAATAAACAAACAAACATAAATAAACTTTAACGTCCAGACGGATAATCGGAGGCTCGCTGTGATTGGTCCGCTGTCAGCCAATCAGAGCGGAGCCTCCACGTAACCAGCATAAACAGGAAGTGAGCGTAAATCCAGTGTTTGGCTTCAGGAGGAAACAGAGTGAAGTTTCTCCGATAAAAACAAACCGAAACAGACGAGCAGCTCCTCTGAACTTCACATGATGATTTATTCTACCTAAAGACGAGATGACGAAGCCCGAATAAAGGTAAAACACTACTTTTCATGCTTAAATCATTCATTAAAGTCGGACTCTGAGGTCGAAAGAGTTAAACATGAACGCGGATAAATTTCCTAAAACCTTTTCAAATCTCCAGTTATGTTTCATTTGTAGTATCTCATATTTGTGGTTATAAACGTACTGTTTGTTTTTGCTTTTATAGTTTTATTAATATTTGTGACCGTATCTCACATATCGTGTCGATAACAAGTGGTGTAATGTAACTAAGTACATTTACTCAAGTACTCTCCTTAAATACAAATCTCAGGTACTTGTATTTTCATTGTACTTGACTTTTATGTCGCTTTACATTTGTAAGGGACTGTTCTTTATTTAACAGGTGAGGAGGCGGTGTGACTTCGTTTTGTGTTTTTTTGTTGTTGTTTTGTTTTTTTTTATCTTCCCTAAAACTGCAGATATTTCACCCCGGATGACTTTGGGTAAATGTGTCGTTATTGGGTATTAAAAAATGCAATGTTTGAAAGTTAAAAGTTGACGATAATATTCTGGGGTTGTAAAATCAAATTTAAAAAAGCCACATTTTTCACCCGTGACGTGACGCTGGTGTTGGTTAGTTCATGCAAATGGTTAATTTTTTGGCCAGCGGGTTTCAGTGTTTGGAAGGTGACTTTGGAAATGTAATAGGTTACAGATTACCAATGAGTAGTGTTGTAGTTAAGGCCATACCAACCAAGACTCGACTGATATACATAAATATATGTTTGTTTATTTATGGCTTCATGCAGGCTTGCCAGCTGAAATCATGTAATGTTTGAAAAGCAGTGGGTGCAAGACATTTATTTTATTTTATTTATTATTAGGAGTCCTTAAAAAGTCACCATAAAGTTTTTAAATTTTGTCCATAAGTTGCAATTTTTGGTTCCACAGAGCTTTCATGCCGTCGTGTGTTTAAAGTTATTCGCACCTGAACCTGCCAAAACAGTAAAATGCTACTTACACACTGATGCATCAGTATTAACCATCTAACAAAGTCCCATTTTTCTGTAGAATTAGCACTTTTACTGTTGAAACGCTCCATAAAGTATCATTTTTGACACAGGACCTTGAGTATTTTTACAGTTTTGCATTAATATTTTTACTGGATGAAATGTAGCTGCACATACTGTATCAGTGAGTGTGTGACTGCTGCGCGTCGCAGGCGTCTGAATCAAACTGTGATGTTTTGGAGGCAGCAGCCAAATGTGGTTAAAGATAGAAAACCAGCAGCAGCTAAATGAACATATCTGAAATTCCTGGAGTCACAGGACGAGGTCACATGTTTCCCTCTTTACTTACAGTCATGGAGAATCATTGACTTTTCTGTGGTTAACTTCAACATCAGATCCAGGCAGAAGTGTTTTCAGAAAAAAAGGAAAGTTACTGAGCGTGGCTGCATCATCCCTCGGGGGCTTTTGACCGTGGATGGATCACTGAACCCATCCATCCAGCCTTCACCTGCAAACTGTCACTCAAATTACCACGAGAAGAGATTCAAAAACACCACAAGGAGATGCAAAGGAAATGAAAGAGACACAAAATAACCACGAAAAACAAGCAAAACAACCATCAAGAGACGCAGAATGAATACAAAGTGACAGAAAACGACCAAAAAGAGACCAGAAATGACCTCACAGAGACACAAAATAACCTCAAAGACATACAAAATACCACGAAGGGATGCAAAGGAACTGAAAGAGACACAAAATAACCAAAAAAAGCTCAAAATTACCTCTAAGAGACATAAAGTCGTCTTAAGAGAGTCAAAATAACCCCAAATGCACACAAAATTACCACAGAGAGGCACAAAATAAGTATAAAAAAAGAAGGTAAAATGACCTCGCAGATACTTAAAATGACCTCAAAAACACACAATTAAACCACGAAAAGTCAAAAAACGACTACAAAGACACAAAAAAACACACTAGATTTACTGCAAAGACACAAAACCCCCAAAAAGATACATAATGACGAGAAAGAGATGCAAAACAAACAGAAGAGTTAACACCAGTGCCGGAGAGGTGCTGGGACTTTTAAATATTTGTCCCCAGGAGCTCGGTGTCTCCTGTAGTCCTCCTGTCCTCGTGTCACGTGTATATAACGCTGTTCAAACGTTACATATACGTGACGCGTGCTCTCTCTGTGCTCTCTCGGTGTTTTCTCGGTGTGCTCGCAGGCTGCGATGGATTTCAGGAGCCCCTCCTGTCCGGGTCGTCGTTATGAATCCTAACCGCTCCTCGGCGCGCCGCGACGGTCAGTCTCCCACAGGTGACCTGATGGACGACTGGCTCCTCCTCTCCTCTGACACTGCCGGGCCTCGGCGACAGGAAGTGAGGAGGGAAGAGCAGGAGACGGAGGACAGGGGACAACTCAAGTCCAGGTTGATCTCAGCCTGGAACAGCGTCAAATATGGTCCGTACTGATAGATTTCATATTGCTGCCGTGAGTTCAGATCTGGTTATTTTCTGCAGATTTATGAGATAAAACTGTTTGTCTTTCAGGCTGGTCTTTGAAGCAGAAATCCAAATTTAAGAAGAGCTCTCCTGTCGTCATGCTGGGACAATCCTACGAGCTCAAGGATCACGGTGAGGCCGTCACGCCTGCTGAGCTCTCTGTCAGGTGATCTAAAAAACACGGAGGAGTTTTAACTCCTGTCTCTGTTTCAGAGGAGAGGGAGCGTTTCCGGCGCTCCTTCACGTCTCTCCTGTGGCTGACGTACCGACGGGGTTTCCCTCCGCTGCCGGGCGGCTCCCTGACCACCGACGGCGGCTGGGGTTGTGTTTTACGCTCGGGGCAGATGCTGCTGGCTCAGGGACTGCTCCTGCACCTGATGCCTCCAGGTGAGGACACACGGGACACTACGACGTCACCTGTCCAAACGTCCAAACTGAATATTAACAGATACAGTCAGATACTGTCCCCTGTGTTTGGACATCTAAAGCAGCGATACTCAAACGGGCCCCCATTTGAATGCAGGGTGGCCCCCCAAACATTTTCTTAACTGACAGTAAAAATAAAGTGATTTACACTGGGAACTGTTTTTGTACTTTTAGTTTACGTAAGGTGGCAGAGTTTATAAAACAACAGCAAAACAGAGTGTCAGTGGAGGCTCCCCCAAATGTCCTAAAATCCTAAAAACATCCTTAAATCCAAAAATGTCCTAAAATCTGAGCAGTGTCCAAAATCCTAAAGAATATGTCCTAAACCTAAGAAATGTCCTTAAATTCTACAAACCTTGCAAATTCCGACATTTCTGATTATTATGATTATTTCAACCGATACCGATAAACCGATAATTTCCAGCTTCTCGTGGCCGATAAGATACCGATAACCGATTCTTTCCTCTTGTTTGTTTTTCATTACCTGAGGGTATGAACGGCTGAGATGTGGTGAGAACAGATGAATTTAATTTGTGAGTTTTTATTAAAAAAAAAAAACATTTTCGAAAAAAAGCTGGAAAATCACATTTTTGTAAAAGAAACTCATTTTCGAGAGCAAAATCAATTTCATTTTTACATTTTTGTTTTTTTTCTTCCTTTTTATTATCGGTTCTGTTTATCGGCCAAAAAATGTATTATCGGAATTATCGGTATGACGTCATAAGTTTCATTATCCGAACATTTTCGTGCATCCCTAATTATCATTATCATTTCACTCATTTTACTTCATCTCTGCATCATTTTCAGGTTGGACTTGGTCTGCGAGCCAACGTGTGGTCAAAGACGACATGGACCTGCTCCTGATCCGGCCCACAGACTCTGCAGAACCTGGACTGGATTCAAAGGAAGTGCCGAATAAGAGGAGCCGAAAACTGAGCCTGGGCTCCCTCCTGGACAGACCCATGGAGGCCACACACAGGAGGGTGGTGTCGTGGTTCACGGACCATCCTTCAGCCCCGTTTGGGATTCACCAGCTGGTGGATTTGGGGAAAAGCTCAGGGAAGAAGGCCGGGGACTGGTACGGACCCTCCATCGCGGCACATATCCTCCGGTGAGACCCAAAGTCAAAAAAATCCAATAAAAGCGTCACCAGCTTTAACGGAGAACCTGTAAGATCCTGCAGTTAATCTCATTTCAGGAGAGCTGTGGCGGCTTCAGCAGATCTGCCCAATCTGGTCGTGTATGTGGCACAAGACTGCACCGGTGAGTCCTGTCGTCATCCCTGAGTTTATTAAGTGATAAGAGGACAGATGCTTTTAAGTGAGGATTTCTGTTATCTGTTATCTCTGCCTGGTAGTAGACTTTGAGAGGTTGCACAGAAGTTTCCGGGTCCACTGAGAAAGTAACTCCATGGAGGGTCGATCACAGATCCTCTGCCGAAAGACTTAGTTTCCTACAATGCCAGGTGGAGTAAAGAAAAGTGTCCTCAAATGGGACATTTAAGTTTGTTTCTGAAATACACAGTGAAGAAACAAAATCTTGATTTCGGTCTGAGTTTTAGAGACGAGAGAGAGTCTGTGTCTGAATCTGCTGTTATGCTCCGTGTGTTTGGTGGCGGCCGATACAAAAATGCAAAAGTGCAGTCTGTAGTTTGATTAGCAACCCCGAGAGCCAGCGAGACACAGCTGAAAGACATGTCTTCGGACGGTGTTTTGCTGGGATGCAGGGGTATTTCCAGGCTCTGGTTAGATGGAGGGATGTTTTCCACAGTTCACCTTCTACCCACAGTTTTGATACAAAAATCGGCGAAATAGCCCTTTAAAAGTCGCTCAAAAAGAAAGTTTGTTCGCCTATTTAACCACTTATTTGTTCTGTCCTCTAAAGGGCATAATGGACGCAGATGTGCTTAAAACAGTCAGCTCCCCAAACTCACCTCTCCCCTCTGCTTACGCTTCCATACGGCAGCTGCAAAGCTCATCTATGTCGAAAAGAAAAGCAGATTTGTAGATGTGACTGGCTGTCGGGCGCTGAAATTTAGTTTTCGAGCCAAACTGAAAGAGTAATTGAAGCGTGTGGACATGTCTTTGTGTGTGTGTTTCCTCCGTGTGTCCAGTCTACTTGGAGGATGTGAGGAGGTTGTGTGAGCGTCCTCGTCCTCAGTCCTGGAAGTCCGTCATCATCCTGGTTCCTGTGCGACTCGGAGGACAAGATCTCAACCAATCCTACATCACATGTGTCAAAGTAAACTAACAATATTTAACACGTTTACTCCAGGTTGCAATCTTTAACCCTTAGGGACTGTTTGGCACATTTTTCAAACGCACTTTTCATTTTTCATCTTTTTGATAATTTTGGCTGTGCTCATGCACATGGCGTACATTTTGGCAAGAACGCACATTTTTGTTTAATCTTGAAATTTGATCAATTTTACTATTTTCCACCTGATGACGTCATTTTTATCATATTTGGCATATGGAGAAAATATATGCTGTTTCCACGAGGTGCACTGTCACAGTCAGTGTAGGTGCAAATCACTGACTTATCCCAGACTGTGAGTATCGAAAAAAAAACTACTTTGCAGGTAGTATATTGAAAATAATGCATTTTTTTGTTTGGTTTTTTTTTTTCATCTAAAAACATCAAGACATCATTACGAAAACCAGGCATTTGAAGGGTTAAAAATCTGAAAATTAACAAATATTTGATATTTTATGATGAGGACAAATGTTGTTTTTAAAATGAAGTCAGTGAAAGCAGTAATAATAAATAAATAATATTGATGTACAATATTTTTTCAAGCTTTATGTTGAAAAGCGCATTTTGTGTGCAGATATGAATGTGAGTATTTGACACTGCACAAAAAATAATAATGTATAATAATCAATGCTGCTGCTAGTTACTGACATATACTCGGCTGTGATCACTTAAAAAAATCTACTTTGCATGGAGTATATTGAAAATAATTATTTTTTGTTTTTTCATCTAAAAGCATAGTGTCATTACAACAAAAAGCTGACATTTAAATGGTTCAAATTCAGAAAATCAATGTATATTTGACATTTTTGATTAGGACTGATTTTTATAGCTTGATTTTGAAAAGTGCATTTTGTGCACAGAGTAATACAAGTGTGTATGTAATGTTAAAGTGGGCCCTAAGGGTTAAAACAAGGTAGTTTATTGGGAGATATTTAGCGGCAGTGGCTCTGGGTGTTGGGCCTTTGTGGAGGATTCAGTGAGTTTCCAGCTGAAGTTAAACAGCTACACTTCGGTTTATTTGAAAGAAACTCGTGACAGTGTTTTCTCTGCTCCAAAACAACATCGTGTGTCCTGCAGGTACAACAAACGACAAACCCGATTCCTCTGTCTCTCCCACAGAAACTCTTGGCGTTACGGTGCTGCATCGGGATCATCGGAGGCAAACCGAAGCACTCTCTGTTCTTCGTCGGCTTCCAGGGTACGTGCAGGACAGAGTTCGTCAAAATCTTCGCTCTCAGCTGTTTGATACCACTCATTTCACTTTATTTTCTTTACTCTGGCTCTGCTGTGTGAAAGATGAGCACCTGCTGTACTTGGACCCTCATTACTGTCAGCCCACAGTGGATATCACGAAGGAGAACTTTCCCCTGGAGGTATGAGGAAGTCACATTTCTCTTCTTCTTTTCGCTTTTGGTTCTGTTTCCTCTCTGTGACCGCTGAGCTGCTCAGTCAGGCTGAGTCCAAGTGGTTCAACTATAAAAGTGTAACATTTTTAGGTATGTATTTAAAATACATATATATTTTTTATACATAAAGTTGAACTAAAAAGCCTGCATTCACAAGAATTGCACACTTTTTTGGGAGCTTACCTGCGAAGGCCAACAAGGGCAAACATGCTGCATATACAGAAATGCGCTGCTTATAGGAAAACAAATGCAAAAGGAAAACGCTGCAAAAACAGAAACCTGCTTCAAATACAGAAACTCTGCATATACGAAAACACATGCAGAAATTAAAAGCTGCATATCCACTCACACAGCGGAAGAGCTCCAGCTTTTGCGTTTGCTTTTGTTTATGCAGCACGATTTCCCTTGTCGGTCACCGTATTTACCTGCACAAACGAGACAAAAAAAGACCGTAATCCTCAAAACACCTGCAGAGAGTGAAGTGTTTGTCCACTTGCACTGCCAAACAAGTAGCTTCTTGGTGCACCTGTACTATTTTCACATTAAAATTAGATCAAATTCATACATTTGGAGCAAAAAGTCTCAAAGATCAGCGCTAAAAGCGCACAGTTACAGTGAAATTTAATCGTCTTCAGAGATTTGTTGGTAACTGAAGCAAATTCAAAATAGGTGTCAAACTCAGCTTTTATAAAATCCACAACAGACCTTACAGGAATATTCTTCTCTGAATCTAGAAAATCTTTTTTTTCTGATGATTGTTCTTTTTTTTCGCTTACAGTCGTTTCACTGTAAATATCCCAGGAAGATGGCTTTCTCCCGCATGGACCCCAGCTGCACCATCGGCTTCTACGCTAAAGGCCAAAAGGACTTTGAGTCTCTGTGTGCAGCTGTTAGTGAGGTATGTTATCGCGGTGTTTGGCTTGTTAACCCTTTCAAATCAGAGCAAATTAGCTTGATTTTTTTTCAAATACTTGGAAAGAAGCCAACAAGCAGCTTTACAGGAAATGACCCAAAAAACAGCAAGAAATTAGTAAAAACAAGAAAATGACCTGAAATTTGAAAAAAAAGGAAAAGAAAAATAACAAAAATAGTAAATTCACTGAAAAATATATTTTTATATGTCTTATATATATTTCTTTCCTAATTTTATGTAAAAATATATAATTATAATAATTATGAATTTAATTTTCTTGGTATTTTTTCTAGTTATTTAATATTTTTGTAACAATTCTCTCCGTTTTAAAGCCAATTCTCAGGTCATTTTACGGCCATCTTTATTTATTTATTTATTTTTTTGCAATTTGATTTCATGCCATTTGCCTTTTCTTCCAAACAACAATCAAAACAACTGTGAAAGGCGCCCAAATGCAGCAAAAGAAAACTAGTGTCGATCCAGGTTTCAAAGGGTTAAAATGCTGCTGTGGAGCTTGAATTCATTTTGTTGCAAACGTAAAGCTAGAAGCAGAAGTCACCTAAAATGGTGAAGAGAAGATTATTTCAATTATTCAGACTTTATTTTTATAGCACTTCTCATACGAAACTGTCACACAAAGTGCTTTATACAATAAAACCAGAGCCGAGTCAGCACACGTGCAGCTGAGTTTTGTAATATTTGTAACTGAGAAATACTTTTCTTAGGACGACCAGAAACATGACAATATTAAACTCTGCAGTTAATGAAAGCATGCGTTAGTGTCTCTGTATCGGCTCGAGAGAGAGAGAAACGGTTGCACTCTCACGATGTTCTTAAGATGATAAAATGCTGTTTTAGTTACGTTTCTACGTTTCTACGTTTCTGTGCTTCAATATAAATGCAACTCTTTTTTATTCTTTGAAAAGGTTTCAGTGCCGGTGTTTGTAGGTTTAAAATCAGTTTCTCTCTCTGAGCTTCAGGGCCAAAAATTAGGCCTTCAGTTTGTCCTGGTCGAGCTGAAGAAAGTTTGCTGCCGTCAATGAATTTAAATCTAAAATACTGTTAAAAAAGAGCATCGATTGGCGACAATGTACATTACATTTTTTTTTCTTGAACTTTTTTTTTCCATTTTCACAAAAAGGAACATTCCTTGACATAGGACTTTTTTTATAAAATTCTAATAATAATAAAATAATGACAATTTTTATAAATAATAATAATTAATTAAATGATAATAACAGTTTAAGGTAAAAAAACAAAACAAAAACTACCCAAAAACATACAAAATGCCAACAGTAAAAAATAAATAAATAAGTTCATCCATTTTCACAAAAAGGAACATTCACTGACATATGAAATTATAATAATAATATAAATAGAAAGATGATAATAATCACTTAAATAATAATAACAGTTTATGGTTAGAAAAAAAAAATAATAATTTTTTAAAAATCACACATTTTTTACAAAAAGACACATTTTCCACAAAGCAGAGTCAATCATATTGAGACTGTACATTGCATTTATTGCATTATTGCTCTGTCTCTCGTAGGCTCTGTCCACGTCTGCAGGGACGTACCCCATGTTTATATTTGCAGAAGGAAAAAGTCAGGAGGAAGAGGAGGAGGAGGAGGAGGAAACCAACGCGCCCACAAATAATCTGACTTACATCCAGAGGAAGAACGAACGGAGGAGAGTCGACAGTCTGGACGAGTTTGTTCTGTTATGAACAAAAGACGATCGAATCTGTCCTGAGGCACGGACAGGGATCAATTATTAAACATTTACGAGACGGTTACTGTGTGGCAACTACTGATCGACCCCACGTCCACAAACAATAAGCTGAAGGGAGAAATAAAGTAGCCAGGTATCAACTATGACACTAATATAGTTTTTATTACTGTTTTGTGCTCATCTGTAATTTTATTTATTGTTTTAAGAGAAAATTTTAAATTAATATTATTCAATCAAATTAAAAATGAAGGTTTTTTTCTATTTGATCATCTCATTTAATCTATTTAAAATAATATAAATAGAAATTATAATGAATTTCTGCCGCGGACAAACTTGCGTCACTATGAGATCAGCAGTTTGTCCCTTTTTTTCATGTCATGTGACCGGATGTGCCGCCTTTGAATGGATTAGAAAATTGGATTTCTGTTAACATGTGACTCAGAACGTGACTTCACTGAAGAAGAAGTCACATGTGGTGAATAAACTCTCCTACAGAGAACAAATGTACTGACAATATTCTCGTGAGCTGGATATTTCATGCTGTCTTTTATCTGAATAAACTGTTTCTCAACAAGAAAGACGAAAAAACTGATTTTAATTTGATTTATTTCAAACATAAACATTTCAAACATTGTTGTAGCTCCTCATTAACCCTTTGAAACCTGGAGTGACATAATTTTCCTTGTGTTGCTTTCGGACGCCTTTCACAAGTATTTAAACACGAAGCAAACTGGTCAAAACATGAGGAAAAGGCAATGAGCACATTTTGTCCTTTTTTTTTTTTTTAAATAAGGGACAAAATGTCTAGGGAAAAAAAGCAAGGAAAATATATATATGATATATATATAACAAAATACATATTTAAAATTATGGAAAAGAATTAAAATATATATTATTAAGCATTTTCCCAGGTAATTTCCAGTTTTTTAAATTTATTTTTAACTTATTTTCAGGTAATTTTCTTTCTATTTTTCTTTCTACTTTTTATTACTTTTTTTTCTAATTTTTGAGTCATTTCTTCTTCTTTCTCTCATTGCTCATTGCTTTCTAGTCATGTTATTGAAAGAAATCAGTTTTTTTGATATACATAAACTGACAGAATCTAATCTTTTTGTAGACATAAATAAGATTTATTTCCATGTTTATTTCAACATTTATTCATTTATTTATTGTTTTATTTCATATATTTCATTTTATATATTTATTTCTGTATATATTCATAGATTTATTTACTAATATATTGCTATATTTATTTTAACAATAATTTATTTATTTGTTCATTTATTGAAATTTAAATCATTCTTTGTTTTTAAGATTTTTATCAACAGTGACTGCTGCTATAATTGTACTTGTTAATAAATGACTTGAAACTTACATCTTTAGGGACAAAACAAGTATTTTGAGAAAGGCTTTTGGGGGAAAAAAATTATTTTATTCATTTCGGTATTTCTTTATTCCTGTGTTTACTTATACATTTATGTATGTAACATTTATTCTTTTATTTATCTATTTTTCTGTATTTATTCATTTATTTATTCCTGCATTTATTAATATATTTCTTCATTTATTCTTCTTTTTATTTATTCTTTATTTATTTAAGTCATTTTTGTCCTAGATTTTTATTAACAACTGCCTCTATAATTATTGTGCAGTAAATAATTTGAAACTTGAGACTTTTCAGGCACAAAACAAGTATGTTGAGTAAGTCATCTTGGCTTTTGGAAAAAAAAATTGATTCATTTATTTATTTCTGTATTTATCCAATTATTACTGTTTTTATTTATTTTTTATATATATATATTCCTGTAGTTATTTTTATTTATTTAGGATTTTTTTCCTCCATACCTGAGACCCCAATTTTTTATTAACAATTATAGCTTCTGTAACTGTTACTGTTATAACAACTCGTATAAATACTTTATATTTTGACACTATTCTATTTTTTAAGAAGTCCTCTAATGACGAACACATTACACTTAATTTCCGATATATTTTAGATCAAACGATTTATTTATTTATTTATTTTTTTGTCAAATTAATTAATAATAAAAATGAGTCACAGCTCCGGTATTAAATAATTGCTGCGTTTTAATTATACACATACAGGCTGACAACAAAGGGACACAGAAAACTAAAGATATCCGACTATTTTATCCCCATCGCTGTGTGAATAAATTAAAGCTTAATTAAATTAAATTTCTTGCGCGCATCGGAGTA
This sequence comes from Plectropomus leopardus, assembly GCF_026936395.1. Lineage (NCBI taxonomy): Eukaryota > Metazoa > Chordata > Actinopteri > Perciformes > Serranidae > Plectropomus > Plectropomus leopardus. The sequence continues at coordinate 29,509,806 of NC_142193.1, forward strand.
TTTTCACATTTATTGAACAGGATAAAAGCCGTTTAAACGCTCATCCTCGTCTCCTCCAGGACACCCATCCCCCCACCGCCTCTGCGTGCGATTCCTGCCTGAGAACGCGCCTCTCACTGGGCATGCGGGCAGTGAGGGAGTCGGTGGATGGGGGCGCTGCGGAGCCGCTCAGGCCGGTCGGTTCCTGCGATACAATCTGCCGACAGAGAGGAGAGAGAGGGAGAGGAGGGGGGTGAAGGAAAAAAACCGACTGGGTAGGTCGGTCTTTGTTTCTGGCTAGGAGGAAAAACCAAGAGACGTTGCAACCGGCGAGGATTCAATCATCAGCGTTCACCGCCCGTGTAAGTCACATATACATTTATTATCACTTCCCGGGAGTTTTGTGTGTGTTTTGCGCCTTTGTTGGGAGGAAACGCGAGCTTTTCGAGCGTGTTTTTGTTTTTTAAAGTTGTTGGTGAAAACACCGACATTACAGAGCTGCTGCCGCTGTGGCGCGACTGAGAGCAATGAATGAAAATGTGTTTTTGGAAATGTGCGGAGAGCGGAGCACCGTGCCAGGGGTACGGGAGGCGCGATGGATCAATCAGCCCCGGCGGTGAGGGATGCTTCAACCCTTCACATGTCGCCGCATCTGGAGGAAACATCTCGAAAAAACGGCACATTTCTTTGAGCCTAATTGGCCCCGGGGAGCATGGCCGGCTAGGCTAACGCTGCTAGCTCGTTAGCATGCTAGAGCCCCGTCAGCAGCTTATGTTGTTGGCTTTTAGCTTAGCGAGCTACCCGGTGCTCTTTGTCGCTTTTGCTGTCGTTTAACGAAGAATAAGTTCCGTTTTATTAGTTGTAAAGTTCACCCGTGTATATATAGAAAGTCGTTTTGTGAAACAGGATGTGTTTATTATTCGTTAACGGTCATAATTTAACTATTAAATCCGGCGAGGCCTGGCTAACAAAGCTACGGATGCTAATAATAGCTAACCTAACTGTTATTTGTTTGTAAATGTAAACAACTGGATTAAAACGCAGATTTTCTACTTTTAAAAGCTGTTTTATGGTGGCTTTTAGTTGTAGTTTGTGTCTGTATCCGGATGAGTTGTATCTTGTTTATCAGAGCATCGTTTATGTATTTTTTTGACTCATCTAGTGAAATTTTAAAGGACTTATTGTGTATAAAATTCACATTTTCTATGCACATTTAGGGACTGTTCATTATTTATCAGAAGAGGGAGGTGGCTGGGGTCGGAAATAGTTTTTTTTCCATTTGTTTTGTTGGGGGGTTTTTTTTTTTTGGTCGTTTAAGATTTTTAAATTTTTTTTGGAAGAGACATATATCAAATATATAACACAAAAAACCAAACACGTCAGTATAGGCAATATAACTATCTAAAAAACCAATACAAAATAACTGACTCAGCATTATGTTGTCGGTCTTTAGTTACTGGTGTTCTTTGTCGCTTTTGTTGTTGTTTAATGAAAAAATATGACATTTTTATAGGTGTTAAAGTTCATCAGTGAATAAGAAACTCATGTGAAACAGGATGTTTACAGTTGGTTTACAGTTAGGGACTGTTTCTTATTTATCAGAAGAGGGGCTTAGCTGGGTGTGACTTGTTTTTTTCTTTTTTGACCCTCACTGAAGCTACAAATATTTTTCCTCATTCATTTTTGTTGTTTTTTTCTCTACTGATGTTTAAAAAGTTAAAAGTTGAAGATGAAATCCTGGAGTTAAAGAAAGTCTTCACTCCTGTCGTGCATAATGGGTAGTTCGTGCAAACGGTGTTTTTTAGATATCTTGTATCAATGTTGTGCGTAAACTTATTCCATTTAGTGACGGACCACGTAGCACATTTTGAATGATCAATAGTTCAGGTTTGGACATAAGTGAAGGCACCGTCAGGCTGAAACTATGATTGTTTTCACTGTTGATTAATGTGTCGATTATTTTCTTGATTAACTGATTAGTTGCTTGGTTAAAAGAAAAAGTCAGAAAATGGTGAAAAATGTCAATCGGTGTTTCCCAAAGCCCAGTATGACGTCTTCAAATGTAAAGGTTAACGTACTTCCTTTACTGTCATAATGATACTTGCAAAATATTAACAGTTAAAAAACTGACATCAGAGATTATTGACTTTTTTTTGTAATTTTTTTTCTTACTTCAGCTGGATTATCTATTATCAATATTATATCAATTTAATAGTTGACAACTAAGCGATTAATCATTGCAGCTCAAATTTTTAAGAGACAGTAATGCAAGTGTCAAAAACAGACGCAGTCCTCCTGCTGGGCATCGAGGTAACATCGTGCCAGCTGGCCACTTTGATGAATATTTTTATTCATAAAAATCAGGAACATTTCAAATGTGTGTATCACACTGTACAAACACTGAATTAACACACCAGCGGGTCACAAACAGGCTGTAAAACTGAAAGCATCTCTTATGATATGAAACTGTCAATACCCCAAAAAATAAATCAATAAAAAATACACATTTAACTGCATTAGGAAGAGTGTTTAAATTAATTCGGCCATATTTTATCATTGAAATGATGATCACATCTGGGTGAACAGTGTTTGATGTGACTGCTGAGGTCCAGCTAGAGCTCATCATAATACAGCGCGCTGTTTTTCAAAGCGAAAGTTTGAGGGAAAAAAGGGAGAATATTTAGGGAAAAAAACAACTAAAAACATTATGTGTGACAATGATTTTTATGTGTATTTTTAGATGTTGTTAATCACTGTATATCAATATCTGGGTCCTTTGATGCCAATATTTTAATTTTTATTAAAAAAAAATAACAAATAATAAACAAAAAAGAAAACCTCTAAAAAGAAGAAATGAAACACACTAAATGTAATAAATGAATAACAAAAAAGAAAAATACTTTTATTACAGTTAATATTGTTAAGACAGAAATGGCAGAATATTTCTAGCAGAGGACACTGAATGTAAAAAATAAAAAGGCCTAACAAAAGAGAAAAAATCTAAAAGAAAATATGTTTATTGTTAATACTGCTGTTGAATAAAATGACAAGAAATGTCAAAAAGCAGGAAGGACGTTTTATTAATAAATAAGGAAAATATATGAAGCTGTATGTTCAATTTTCGATATTTTCCATTATAATGTTCATGTGATTTTAAAAAAAAATTGCAGCAGGGGGTCTGCACCAGAGGCTAGCGTAATTTGGGGGTCCTTGGCATGGCAAAGTTTGGGAACCCTGACGCAGTGAACTTCCAGGTGGAATTTGTATTTGGGAGTTTGGTTTTAAATGACATGAAATAATTTACAAACCGTGTCTTGTACGTACTGCTGCGTGCACCACATCGTGCCCGAGAGGCTCTAACGGTTCAGTTTGGATGCACTAACTGCTACAGCGCCCCTGCTCTGTGATCTGGACTGATGTAATGTAAATAAACAAAAACACAGGCTCGTCTGGTCCCAGCTGGATTCTGGACTTCGCATTAATCCCTGTTGTCGTCTCTCCTCGCAGGGGAACTTTCTGCTGCCACACATTCCCAGTCTCCCCTGAGAGATGTCCACTCCTGACCCCCCGATGGGAGGGACACCTCGGCCCGGACCCTCCCCGGGCCCGGGGCCATCTCCAGGAGGCATGATGGGCCCGAGCCCCGGCCCCTCTCCGGGCTCGGCCCACAGCATGATGGGGCCCAGCCCGGGACCTCCTGGATCCGGACACCCCCATCCTCCACAGGGGCCCTCAGGATATCCTCAGGACAACATGCACCAGATGCACAAAGTACGAAACCCTTATTTTCTTTAATATCACTGTTTACACTGCCCTCATGATGCGCTTTACTCTTAGTATTCATGCAGTTTTTGTAGCGTTTTTGATTATGCTTGTTAGTCTTAAAGGGACAGTTCACACCAAAATAAAAAAAATACATATTTTTTCCTCTTACCTGTAGCGCTAGTTCACAGTCGAGATAGTTTTGTTGTGAATTGACGAATGTTGGAGATATCGTCTACAGAAATGTCGGCCCTCTCTCTGATATAATGGAACTACATGGTACTCGACTAGAAGTGCTCAAAGCGCCAAAAATCTGCAGCAAATATTCCAGTTTTATTGTGTTGCTATAAGTAAAAACTGATTTTTTTTTCTTGTGAACTAGTTTTAAGTAATAAGTAGAATTGTGACTGTTTGTCTTTGTTGTGCATATTACATATATGTTTCTGCCTCACATCAAAATGATGATTATCGCGTGTTTTCATCAGCCCATGGAAGCCATGCATGACAAGGGAATGCCCGATGACCCCCGCTACCCCCAGATGAAGGGCATGGGCATGAGACCAGGGGGCCACAGTGGGATGGGACCCCCTCCAAGCCCGATGGACCAACATTCCCAAGGTGACGCATCACACAATACTGCATTAAAAACTTTGAAACTTCAGCAAATTGGTTTGATATCTTTAAAAAACATTGTGAGAAATTAGTGAGCATAACAACAAGACATGGCCCAAAAATTGTTGACACAGTGGGTAAATTTGTTAAAGGTTTTTAAAAAAATCTTGATAAAAATGAAAGAAAATTCCCTGAAAATAAGCAAAAACAAAAAAAAAGAACAAGACCAAAAAAATCACTGTAACATAATTTTAAATATAATTTGATCATTATAAATAGATTTCATGCTTTGTTCCTCATCATGTAAATGCTATGTAAAGTTTATATATATACACACACACACACACACACACATATAATTTTAAATATAGTTTAATAATTCTAAATATAGTTTGCTGGACATTTTCCCTAATTTTCAGGCCATTTTCTTGCCAATTTCTTTCACTTTAAGGGACATATTTTACCATGTTGTTTATTGACTTCCTCTCCATGTTTTCGTAAGAAACCAAAACCAATTTTCTCCGGTTTCAAAGTGTTTAATAGCTTATGAAAGAGGTCTGAACGCAGCACGGTAAAACTGGCGTAGATCCGGGTTTCAAAGGGTTAACGACGCCGGTATCGTAAGTTGTAGAGAGATCAAACACGAGGAAACACATGCTGATGTTGATGTCTCTGCGCTCTGACGGTTGCCAGTTTGAATCCTCAGATAAAGTTGAAGAAAGATTAAAAATTAAGGATCTCCTTTTTGTCCCTGAAGACCTGCAGACAGGAAGAACTCGGTCACACAGACGTACACTGTGTGTGTGTGTGTGTGTGTGTGTGTGTGTGTGTGTGTGTGTGTGTGTGTGTGTGTGTGTGTGTGTGTGTGTGTGTGTGTGTGTGTACCCATCCAGCCGGTTTCTCTTCTTGTGTTGCTGCTCGTTTGGCAGCGTGAGCCGACAGCAGCAGGCGGAGGGGGGGCGGGTTCAGGGGCTTCCCCTTTCAGACAACAACAAAGGCAGCTGCATCTACAAAACCACAGTCAGAGAGCAGAGGAGGAGAGGAAGAGACGCGCAGAAACACTGACGTGACATGATGGTAGTGTGTATGATGTGGAGATTTTAAAGTAGGTAACTGTTCACCTGCGTGACGTCGCACGGACACACTAACAAAATAACCCACATACACACAAACACACACAAACGCTAGAAAGGCAGAAACGCGTGGTGTGTTCACTGGCAGTGGTTGTGCAGAATTTAGCAGGTTTACCTGTGTTTTAAAAACTTGCGTGCGTGTGCTAATTTTGGGGGGAACGCGGTTTAAATGATAGACTGAGAACTGAGAAACTGTATGTTTACTAAGATAATAATAAGAAAAGATTTGATTTATAATTCACTTTACATTTAAAACAGATCTCAGTGCTACAAGATAAAAGAATCAGAATAAAAAAACAGATAAAAAACAACCAAAATAAAAGCATATTTAAGTCATAAATAAAAGCATAAAAGCAGGAAGAGCAACCAGCAGGAAGTTACTTAAAAGTTCACATTTACGTTCTGTTTATGTCTTTTGTGTTGCGGTTAATGGAGGTGGTGTTTGTCTGTAGTTAACATTCGGACCATCAAAATATACTTTGGCCACCAAATTTTAGGGTTGCTTGATAACATTAACATTAATGTGAAAAACTTTATTTTTAACCCACTGTTTGAATTTTTCTGGCTTTTACCCATCATGCATCTGTCCTGTGTTGCCCAGGTTACCCCTCTCCATTGGGCGGCTCGGAGCACGCACCCAGCCCCGTTCCAGCCAACGGCCCCCCCTCTGGCCCCATGATGCCTGGAGGTCCACCTGGTCCCGGAGCAGGCCCTATGGAGGGCAGCGGGGACCCCAATCAGGGAATGGGTCAGCCTAACCGCGGGGGCCCTCAGGGTCCGGGTGGACCCGGTGGTGCAGGAGGTGGACCAGGCGGTGCAGGCGGACCCGGCGGACCCGCTCCCTTCAACCAGAACCAGCTGCACCAGCTCCGGGCTCAGATCATGGCCTATAAGATGCTGGCTCGCAGTCAGCCGCTGCCGGAGCACCTGCAGATGGCCGTGCAGGGGAAGAGGCCCATGCCGGGGATGCAGCAGCAGCCGATGCCCAACATGCCGCCTTCCACAGGACCTGGAGGTGGACCTGGAGCCGGTCCTGGACCGGCTCAGGCCAACTACAACAGACCGCACGGTGAGTTCAGCAAGTCCCTCAGGAAGCCTAACAGGTTTATTTTTGCCATGTGGCTCCAAACTTTAAACAAAGAGTCTGAATATTAAACAGCTCAGCAGAGACACCTGGTGGCTGAACAAGAATTCATTATTCCTGACTGTCTCAATATTTCAGGGTTTGAACAGTCAGGAAAAACCTGGAAAAGTCATGGAATCTGCAAATATTTGCAATTTTCAGGCCTGCAGAAGTTTTGGAAAAATAAATATACCCTGCAGTGTTGGAAGAGTCACAGAGATCTGTCTCACAAACCTGTATGATAACACATGATGTATTTAAAATTCAATTGAAAATCCAATTATAGTTTCTGTTATCACAGTTTCTGGCTGTGATAAATGGTGGTATTTTTGTTGAATTTTGATGAAAATATGCCCAACATGGGTCTGAAAGGCACATTTCCTTCAAAGATCAACCAAAACTGTTAACGAAAAAACAAAAAAGCCTAAATGTTTTCTTAAAGAAATCATCAAAAATGTAACAAGAAAATTAATAAATAAATCCCCCAAATGTTTTCTCAAAAAATTGCTACCAAAAATTGCCAAGATTATTTTTTTAAAAATCGCTACAAATTAAAAAAAAAAAAAATCTTCACAATGTTTTTTCACAAACAACTCATAATGTGTTGGGAATTTAAAAATCCTGCGATCATTTCTGGTTTTACAGGTTCTTTCGAAGATAAATTGTGTCATTTTTGTTTATTTGACCGGAAGGTATGTTTTCTTCCAAAAATAAACGGAAGCTTTTAAAGAAAAAAATTTGCCAACATTTTCATCAAAACTTGTCAAAAATAAAATTCGCCAAAACTTTTTGAAGAAAAGAAGACGATTTTTTTTAAAATAATTAATTCTTTATTATTAATTATTGGTAAACGTGTGTATGAACCGTTATATTTACTAATAATCTTAATCTATTTGTTCTTCTTGCTCCAGGTATGGTCGGTCCCAACATGGCCCCCCCTGGACCTGCCGGAGTTCCTCCAGGTATGCAAGGCCAGCCGACCAACGGACCCCCGAAATCATGGCCTGAAGGTAAAGTCAGCCTCGCCTCGGTCAGCTCGCTGTGTCTTTATTTGCACATGAATTAAACCTCTTCTGATTCCTCTCGTCCAGGACCAATGGTGAACGCTGCCGCCCCCTCTAACCCTCCTCAGAAGCTGATTCCTCCTCAGCCCACCGGCAGACCGTCTCCCGCTCCTCCCTCTGTCCCCCCCGCTGCTTCCCCAGTGATGCCCCCTCAGACCCAGTCTCCGGGACAGCCTGCCCAGCCCCCTCCCATGATGCTTCACCAGAAACAGAACCGCATAACCCCGATCCAGAAGCCCCGCGGGCTGGACCCAGTGGAGATCCTCCAGGAGAGAGAGTACAGGTGAGACTGCACGGAGCAGAGTTTAATTTACTCCACATATCTTTTCTTAAAACACCGTAAAACACGTTTTTTTTCTCGTCTTGACATTTCTTTACCTCCCTATGTGTTCGAAACCAATGTTCTCGGCTTTTAAGATTCAAATAAGTTGTAAAAGACGCCTGAAAGGAGTGAAAGAAAAACCCATGTTGATCCAGGTTTTAAAAAATCGGTTTTGACCCGTGTTCTTCAGGCTACAGGCTCGTATTGCTCACCGTATCCAGGAACTGGAGAACCTGCCCGGCTCTTTAGCCGGCGACCTGCGGACCAAAGCCACCATCGAGCTCAAGGCTCTGAGGCTGCTCAACTTCCAGAGACAGGTAGCTGCAAGAAATATTTACCGTACAAGCGACTGTAGCTCACACTGACCCTCAGTCCCCAGAGTTACACGGTTTTATACGTCCACTTTCTTGTGCCTGCAGCTGCGTCAGGAGGTGGTGGTTTGCATGCGACGCGACACAGCTTTGGAAACGGCCCTCAACGCGAAGGCGTACAAGCGCAGCAAACGTCAGTCTCTACGTGAAGCGCGCATCACCGAGAAGCTGGAGAAGCAGCAGAAGATCGAACAGGAGCGGAAACGTCGCCAGAAACACCAGGTGAGAGGAAAACTGCGTGTGTGTGGCGGTTTACAGCACAGCGGACGGTTAAAAACACCTTTTTTTCACTTTCAAACGTTGTTCGCTACATTATATTCCACAATAAGGGGCAGGGAGAAGAAAACCTTATTTATTTTACCAGCCGCTTTCTCAAAAATAAATCAGCAATAGAAAAAGAAAAAGAATCAAAAGCCGTACGCAGCAACTCACCATCAGTCAAAACACAAAAACATTACATGGAAACTTCATATTGCCCAATTATTTTCTCCTTTGATATTGATATTAACTTAAGTTTGTTCTCTGAAGACTTCCACAGTTTGAAACCACATTCAGAAATTACACATTTTCTTTAAATTAGTTTATGCATACTGATGTTTCTCTGGAGAAATGCCGAAAAACAAAACAGATTTACTGAAAACAGCAGATAAACTTAACACATTTTAATGCAGCACAAAGTGAAAAAGGAAAAAAACGTAATTTCTGTTCGCATTGCCGTCAATTAATACCGGGGCTTTTATTTGCTTCAATCACTGAACTCGGGAGGATTATGTATGAGACAGGCGTCTGTATGTGACAGACTTTTGATTCCTTTCACTCAAAACTGTTTCTCCGCAAAGATGGAAATACAGTCACATTATTTATTTAACCTTTTAAGACCCAGGCATATTGGCTTTATTTAATTTTAAAAACATGGGAAAAAGGTAATGAGCAACAAAAGCAGAAATGATCAAGAGGTTTGCAAGAAATCTGTGAAAAGTACAAGCAAATTACCTGAAAATTTCCCCCCTAAAATAGCAAAAAGAAAGTAAAACAAAGACAAAGCCAGAAATGACCTGAAAAAATGCTTAAAAATTATAATAATTCTGTAAAATAATTTGAAAATTATAGTTATTTGCACATTTTTTTACCTACCTTTTTAAAAAATAGTCGTCTATATCTATTAATCTCTTTTTTTTTTTTTTTCATCTTTCATGTTTATTATGCCGATAACACTGTCCTCTTTGGTGCTCATGGTTGAATGAATGATTTAAAGGTCTGGGCATTTAACTGGGACTCGACTTTATTTGACATTTCACGGCGAATGTAGAATCTGCTGACCGCTGTGTCTTTGCGTGTCCTTCTGTGGACAGGAATACCTCAACAGCATCCTGCAGCACGCCAAGGACTTCAAGGAGTACCACCGCTCCATCACAGCGAAGATCCAGAAGGCCACCAAAGCTGTCGCCACCTACCACGCCAACACGGAGCGCGAGCAGAAGAAGGAGAACGAGCGCATTGAGAAGGAGCGAATGCGGAGGCTGATGGTGAGACTCAAATCTATTAAGGAGACGAGTTTGTGTTTGCTGTTAGGAGGACAGTTTCAGAAGAAAATGTAAATAATTTCCTCAGATGGTTCAGCCGCATTAACTCCACAAAAATGACCTGAAAATGTCTTTTTCTGACTTTAAAAAAAAATAGATTCACAACAATAGATGAGTAAAGTTACATTTTTAATTATTTAATGTGAAAATTACTGAAATGCAAATATTGCCTTGAAACATTATACTATTACATGACAGTTTTTGTTATTGTGTATTTAGGTTTATAGCTTAACAATTTTCTTTTATCGCTGCAAATTTACCTAGATACTTTTATCTGTTTATTTGTTTCACGTAATAGAAAGCAATGATGAGGATAAAACATATAAATAGTACATGTGAGGGTGTGACAGAAACCTATACTGAAATAACCCAAAAAGCACACCCAAAAAACCAGAAGAAAAAAATATAAAGTAAATAAAATAAAATAAATGTAGCTGCTAAAAACAAGTGAGAAAGGTGTCACAGTATAGGGTTATCAAATAAAGTTTAATCAAGTTTATTCTAAATATTTTTCAAAAAGTATCGTATATAATATTATGAAGATTTTAACATTACCCCCTTTTTTTATTTCTTACCATTATGACACAGTGTTGCTTTAAGGAAACAAAACCAAAAGTGACTTTTTAAAAAAAAAATCTTTATGTTTATCTGTTTTATGACAAAAAACATTAAATTTTTTTCAGTCAAACTTATTTAAAAAAGATTTAATCTTATTATCATGAGGTGAATATTTTGCCCCCTTTTTTTGTTATTGAGATTTTAGATTAGTTTTTACTATTTAATCTATATTTTGGTCTTTTTTTTCAGAAATATTATTTGTGGATTTAGTCGCTGTTAGTGTTTAATGACGTTTGTGCCGTTTTTCGGTTTACAAAATGAACCCTATCCCGTATATTTATGAGTCCGACACCTCTGTGAATCTCTCCCCAGGCTGAAGATGAAGAAGGCTACCGAAAACTCATCGACCAAAAGAAAGACAAGCGTCTGGCGTACCTGCTGCAGCAGACGGACGAGTACGTGGCCAACCTCACGGAGCTGGTGCGCGCCCACAAAGCCGTGCAAGCTCTCAAAGAGAAGAAGAAGAAGAAGAAAAAGAAGGTTAATGTTTATAACATTTGTGATGAACCTATCAAGTTTAACCCTTTGAAACCTGACAGCGAGTTTTGATTTCTTTAAAGCACTTGGCTAAAAAGGCAACAAGCAACTTGGCAAGAGCTGTCCCGCATATTGCAAGAAATCAGGAAAAGCTACAGAAAATAAACTGAAAATATGTTGTTTTTTTGAAATAACAAAAGAGAAAGAAAGAAAAAGAGAATTTTTAGAAATTAATTTTTTTAAAAAGGGAAAATGTCTAAGAAAAAAACTAAATTATATTTAAAATGATTATTTTAAATTATTATTATTTTTTATTTTGAATTATTTTCCTGTATTTTTAAATTTAATTTAATTATTATTATTATTATTATTGATAATGTTTTTATTATTATGATTATTTTTACAATTTTTATTTTCAATTTTTGCTAATTTTCAGGTAATTTTCTTTAACTTTTTTCCTTGTTTCTTGCTTATTTGGGGTAATTTCCTTCCATTTCTTTTTATTGAAATTAAACCAGTTTGCTCAGGTTTCAAGAGATTGAATTGCATTTTTACATGTATTTTTAATGTCTCTCTTTCAGAAGCCAGAGGCTGTGGAGGGAGGCGCTCCTACGCTGGGACCCGATGGAGAGGTGAGTTAGAAAGAATAACACATCTACTGTAACAAGATGTTAAAAGATAATCATAATGTGCAGTTTTCTGGATATATTTACATTTTTTCTCTCTTCTCGCAGCCTTTAGATGAGACCAGTCAGATGAGCGACCTCCCGGTGAAGGTCATCCACGTGGACAGCGGAAAGATCCTGACCGGGATGGAGGCGCCGAAGGCCGGGCAGCTGGATGCCTGGCTGGAAATGAACCCGGGGTCAGCGTCACGTCCGACAAATCATCACTATTTCATGAATTTTATAGTTTCACTGGTTTTGTAACGCTGGACGCCGATTTTCTGGAACTAAGCGTAAAATACACAGAACAGTTACAGGAGAAACAAACCCATCGTATCTGAATGTTTTTAATCTCGTCAAAAACGTTTTGTTCCTTCTGCAGATACGAAGTGGCGCCGCGCTCAGACAGCGAAGACAGCAGCTCCGAAGAAGAGGAGGAGGAGGAGGAGGTGAACAACACAATAAATGAATGAATTAATCTTTATATCAAACTATTTATAAAAAAAAAAACCCACAAATAAAAGCAGACAAAAACATAAAGATAAAATTTACACAGAACTTACACATTAATCTCAATAAACAAGCCACTTTAACGTAAATGTCACGTTATAAAAGGAGTACCCAGAGGTGCACACTTATCTATTCCTCCCCGTTTATACGATCTCATTCTATATAAACTACGTCCCACATTTTATAAACTATCAGGACAGCTTTATTTGTGCAGCTCATTTCATACAGCAGGTCGATTCAAAGTGCTTTACAGAGCAATAAATTTTAAAAACATAATAAACGAAACAGGCGTCCAATAAAAGATGAAAGAGTTTAGATATAAAATTTAAAATAATTAGTAAGTCATAAATAAAATACATGATTAATAATAACATAATAGCACTTTTTTCGGTTAGAGAGTTAAAAAGAAGAAGCAGCAGGAGCAGAAACTTTGAAACTTTTATTTTGATACTAAATTTTGTGCTTGTTGGAAACGACATCAACAAGGTGGCTCCAAAAAATAAAATAATAATAATAATGTTACATTTTATTGAAAGTTACAAAATAGAATACATGAAAATACACACAAAATTAAAGTCATATGACATTCATTTCACATTAAAAGCATTTTTTGAACAACTGAGTTGCGATAAGTTAACCTACCTCCGCATCCATATCCCTCTTAAGAAAAGTTTTTTGTACGTCTTTTTAAAGTGTTTGTACTTTGTTTTAGCTCCAAACGGCTCCACAAACTGAGCTCTGTTGTTGTTTTAGGAGGAGGAGGAGGAGCAGCCACATGCCTCCGCGGCTCCAGCAGCAGAGGAGAAGAAGAAGATCCCCGACCCCGACAGCGAAGACGTGTCTGAGGTGGACGTCCAGCACATCATCGAGTAAGACTCAACCACCGAGATTTTATTTTTTATCAGATCCTGCTTTAAATAGATATTATCAGCTCATTTCAGCTGCATACTTGCATTAAAACGTGTTTTATGAATTTATAGTGTATTTTATGAATATTTTTTAACCCTCTAATGTTGGAGCATCTGGGTGTAACTCATCAGGGCAATATATAAAAATATATATAACATATAAAGAACGTCCTCTGGAATAGAGATTTGAAATATAGTTTGTAAACACTTCATGCCAGGAGGGTGTTAGTTTCAGGAGTTCCCAAAATAGCTGATAATGTTTGGCTCCATTTGAACCACATTAACCTCCAGTAATTTGTTCCCAAAACCTCCGAGCAGGAAGTAATTCATGATGTTTTTCCACCTAAATTCCCTCAGATGTGCCTTAGATGTAGTTTTTCACTGTAATTACAGATATTTCCCCGTTCATCTTCAGATATCACTAAGGTTGCAGATTGTCAGCACTTTCCTTAATCGATTGATCTGTGAAATTAACCATCGATCAATCAGTAGTTATTTGAAAAAACATAAAACTGCATTTAACCTTCAGTCAAAGCTCACAGAAACATATTAGACATATTTTGACGGCGTGTCGTTGCCTATCGATTGAATTTCACGTTAGATTAAATTCTTCATTAAATTCTTATTTTTTTTATATATTTCTGTATTATTTATTTTATTATTGTTATTTTTAAGATTATTTTTTGGGCTTTTTATGCCTTTAATTGATAGATAGGAGGGCTGAGGAGTGAAAGAGGGAGAGAGAGGAGGCGACATGTTTTAATATGAAGAGTTTTGAAAACTTGTCATCTTTTCCCAATTTTTCAGTCAGAATTTCATGCAGCTGAAGCCTTCCTTGTAAAAATGTAAAGAAATCTTGGTTCTCCAGTCCATAATCTCCTATTTAAATTTTCAAAACTCCTTTACTCTTGTGTCTGTCCTGTTTGGGATCAAATCTACATCGTGTGCACATCATCTTCATGTTTTCTCTGCCTCCTTCAGGTCTTTTTAACGACTTTCACCAGGTTTTTAAAGTTATTTCTGCAGATTCTTTCTCTTGTATTTCCTCAAACTGTGAATCACAAAGGCGTGTTTTTCTTTTAAATGTCATTTGCTGTTTTTCATCCCCTCCATAAAAGTATCTCACCATATTTTGTCTCTGTTTCCACCAGACATGCCAAGCAGGACGTCGATGACGAGTACGGTAACGCAAGCTTTAACCGCGGCCTGCAGTCCTACTACGCTGTGGCTCACGCCGTCACTGAGAAGGTGGACAAACAGTCGACGCTGCTGGTCAACGGGCAGCTCAAGCAATACCAGGTACGCAACACGAGCATGTGTTTTACAGATTAAAACCCGGCTGTCACGTTTTTACAGCTTAATCAGGACAAAGCAGGAGTTTGGGTCATTGGATCAAAGGCTCAGAGAGAGAAACTGGCCTCCAAACTATGAAATTTAGGAGTCGTAGTTGATTATTTTTTCACCTCATATACGCTGCATCACAAAAACAGCATTTTATCATTGAAAAGATCCAAAGTCAGGTCTCTGTGAGCAACTCGGAGAAACTATCACAGCAGGCTGGACTTCTGTGACGCTCTCCAAAAAATACAGTTCATCAGCTGCAACTAATTCAGAATTCAAAGGGAGAGAAAACAAAGGGAGAGCTCCCATTACGCCTGTTATAAAGACTTTAAACCGCCTGCCTGCTAGTTTTTAAATGCTTTTATTGGTTTATAAGGCACTGCATGACCTTACAGCGGACTACATCTCAGAGATGGTTTTAGTTTATGAACCAGGAAAACGCCTCAAATCCTCCGACTATTTTCTTTTAGCTGTTCAACAGAGTCCAACTAAAACATTTGGTGATTCTGCTTTTAGCCATTTTGCTCCAAAACGCAGGAAAAGCCTTCTGGAGGATCTGAGAGGAGCTGCAAATATTGATACTTTTAAAATAAAAGCCTATCTTCTCTCTATCACAGTAATTATGGATCCATTTTTGCGTATTTCCTGTGTTCTTGTTTTTGCTTCTTCAGTCAAACTTTAAAGCACTTTGAGTTGCGTTTGGTTTGTTTAAAGCTGCTTTAGAAGCTGTGAAGAGTTAATATCGTTACTGACGAGGCAGTGAGATGTTTCTGTGTTTACTGAGTTAAAATGACGCTGACGGTGGCTCGTTCCCGCTCAGATCAAAGGTTTGGAGTGGCTGGTGTCGCTTTACAACAACAACTTGAACGGCATCCTGGCAGATGAGATGGGTCTCGGGAAAACGATCCAGACCATCGCCCTCATCACTTACCTCATGGAGTACAAGCGCCTCAACGGGCCCTTCCTCATCATCGTACCTCTCTCGTAAGTCCCGACGCGTCGCCCCGGTTCATTTGTGAAAAAAAAGTGATTTGAAACCTCTGAAACCTGGAAAAATTGATTACTTTCACAAACACGGGAAAAACATCATGAACAATCTCACACAAATACTAAAAATTTGTAAAAGGTGACCAAAAAATGTCATTAGTTTTTATCAAAAAATAGAAAAAAATGTCTGGAGAAGATAGATATTCAATTATTTTAGCAGGTATTTCATTTTTGTGTTTTTTTTCTTTGTTTTTTTAAAAAAAAATTTAAATACTAATATTAATATTAAAAATTAAAAAAAATAAAAATTAAAAATATTAATATTAATATTATTATATTAATATTTTGAATTCTAAAAGAAAATGTTGTTTAACTAGAGCATGTACATATGTAAATTTAAAACTACAGTTTTCTGTTCTCACCTGTTTTTATTTTTAGTTTTTATTTTTTGTTACATTTAATGTTTAATTTGTACATTGAGAGCAAAGCTAACGTCAGTGAGCTGATTCTGATTCTAAAACCCTTTTTTTTTTTTTTTTTGCAGTTTTCTTGTTACTTATCACTAATTTCTTGTTGATGTTTTTTGCATATTTTCATGTTTTGTTTTGTTTTTTTAACCTTTTATCAATTTCTTGCTAATTTTTTGCCCATTTCTTGTCACGTTGTCACCTTCTTCCCATATTTTTGAGTGAAATTAAGTCATTTTTCTCAGGTGTCAGAGGATTAAATTCAAAAACACAAATACAGCATAGAAAGCAGTTTGAGTTTTTATGTTCATGTGCTGAGTTGAGACGAAACTTTATCTTCTGTTTTCAGAACTCTATCAAACTGGGTCTATGAGTTTGATAAGTGGGCTCCGTCTGTCGTCAAAGTCTCCTACAAGGTCAGTGGCACACACTCGGATGTTATTGTCAGTCTTTGTCAGAGGTATAAAGGTGCACAAAAGTTTGGATCATAATTTATTTGTTTAATTTTCAGGGGTCTCCGGCTGCTCGTCGTGCATTCGTTCCCATCTTGCGCAGCGGCAAGTTTAACGTGCTGCTCACCACATACGAGTACATCATAAAAGACAAGCAGGTGTTAGCAAAGGTACGGAAACATCCTTTAATTTAAATATAAAATGTTTTCGTTTATGCGTAGTTTTCTTAATCTTCTGTTTCCGTATTTTCCTCCCAAAGCTCCGCTGGAAGTACATGATCGTGGACGAAGGTCACCGTATGAAGAACCACCACTGTAAGCTGACGCAGGTCTTAAACACTCACTACTTGGCGCCACGCCGTCTGCTGCTCACGGGCACGCCGCTGCAAAACAAACTACCTGAGCTCTGGGCGCTGCTCAACTTCCTCCTGCCCACCATCTTCAAGAGCTGCAGCACATTCGAGCAGTGGTTCAACGCCCCCTTCGCCATGACCGGAGAGAAGGTCAGCCACAGTCCGGTTATTGTACGTCGCCGTGGAGGAGAAATCCTAAAAATATAAATACTTATTTAGCTGTCGTCTCTTCCCTGCAGGTTGACCTGAATGAAGAAGAGACGATCCTGATCATTCGACGTTTACACAAAGTGCTCAGGCCGTTCCTGCTGCGCCGACTCAAGAAAGAGGTCGAGGCCCAGCTGCCCGAGAAGGTCAGTGCGTTCGCTTTCACTGACGAGAAATTTGATTTCATTGTGAATTTGTCATCGGTTTCCAGGTTAGGGCACCGTTTACATTTGATTCAGTACCTGGAATTCAATACCGTTACCGGATGATATCGTCTTTCGGTACTTTCTCGCTCTGTAATAACAGAAATGTTTTCAAAAGTTTTCAAAATATCATGATATATATTGTGTATCACAATATAGCCTAAAAAAATTGTGATGTTATTTTAAAGCCATATCGCCCAGCCCTATAGGGAAGGTTTCGACCTGGAGCTAATGCACCACTATCAAGCTGCCACACTTTTGTTCTGCCTCCTGCGTTTCGATCGTCAGCGATCAGCTCTGGCAGTCGCGTCCAAATTTAGCACTGATTGATTTTACATTAATTATTGACATAATTCGGATTTCCTTAAGTACTAAGTTTGGTACCCAAACCTTGTGGTTCCCAACCCTTTTGATAATATTTTAAAATCAAATAATTGATATGATTCGGTGGTTTATGTTTGTGTGTTATTTTTTATTTACAGGTGGAATATGTGATCAAGTGCGACATGTCGGCTCTGCAGCGGGTTTTGTACAGACACATGCAGGCGAAGGGAGTCCTGCTCACAGACGGGTCAGAAAAAGACAAAAAGGTAAGGAGAAAATGTCTTTTTTTAATTTTAATTTTTTTTTTAATAGACATTTAATCAGGATCAGGTGGCTTTCGCAATTATTTTAAATTTCTTTTGAAACCTTGGGAGAAAAATAAGAAATGTCCCGCAAATTGCAAAATTAGTAAAAGTCGACATGGAAATAACCCTGAACTTTGCTGCGGGGAAAAGTTGTTACATTTTTTTGTTTTTAAACTAGGTGAAAATACATGGTTATATTTTTTTTCCTTTTCTTTTATAAATTTTCTGTTATGCTTTTCTTTTTCTTGTTTCTCAGGCGATTATTCGTATTTTTTTGACTAATTTCTTGCAAGTTTTTGGGCTATTTCTTGTCAAGTTGCTTCTTACGTTTTCTCCATGTTTTTGAAAGAAATCAAGACAACGTCTTCATGTTTCAAAGGGTTAAAGTAAATCTAAATCATTATTTAAAGCTCAAGCATGATTGGAACCTAAAAGGTGTGTTTCTCTCGTGTTTCTTTCCTTCTGCGTGTTTTAGGGTAAAGGTGGAACGAAGACACTGATGAACACTATCATGCAACTGAGAAAAATTTGCAACCACCCCTACATGTTCCAGCACATCGAGGTACCAAACACAAAATCCACTTTAAATAATTTTCTCCAAAGAAGGAAAAAACCGAATGTGACCGTTGTGTGTTTGTTTTACAGGAGTCTTTCTCCGAACATCTCGGCTACTCTGGTGGGATCGTCTCTGGGTACGTAAAGCTTGAAACTGCGCGTTTGTGCAAAGTGTGAGTGGATATATGTTTGAATTCTGGCTCATTTTTCCTCTTCGTGTTGCTCTGCCCCTGCAGCCCCGACCTGTACCGCTCCTCTGGGAAGTTTGAGCTGCTGGATCGCATCCTGCCCAAACTGAGGGCCACCAACCACAAAGTGCTGCTCTTCTGTCAGATGACCTCACTCATGACCATCATGGAGGATTACTTTGCATACAGGAACTTCAAGTACCTGCGTCTGGATGGTGAGACACCTTTGACTAAGTGATTGTGGACCTTTAACTAAGTTTTAACTTTATTATGTGAGCGATAATGGAAAGAAGAGCCCCTTATATGTTGGAGGGCCACATATGAGGGATTTCTGGGAGCTGATAGTCCACGATTTTAAAGAGGAATTGTGGATTCAAAACTTCCAGATGATCCGCCCAACTTTCTCAGAGTTATGTGATGCAATAACAGCTCTTGTAGCTCCTGCTGCATCATGGGAGCCAGTTCCTACTGACACATAGCCGTAACATCATGTGACCAAGAAAAGACAAACAAGCGTTTGCAGAAATACAAACTTGTGCAAGTGTAAAAATATTTTTGCAATAAATGGGAGAGTTTTTTTAAGTTTCCAGTAGGCATATTTTATATTATATTATTAATATTATTATATTTTATATTCACTATTTCAATTTGCACAATTTCTTTAGCATGTATCTCTTTTTTTAAATGTATTTATTTACTGAGAGGCAAAAGACAAAACACTAACGGAGCATCACGGGGAAGAGACGATAGATTTCATCCACTTGAGGGTTAATGAAAAGCCGCCTGCTGTCACCTAGATGTACGGCACCACTGAGATTCACTTTCTTTCCACTCTAACCGCTCGCTCCTCTCTCAGGAACCACGAAGGCAGAGGACCGCGGCATGCTGCTGAAGACGTTCAATGACCCGGCCTCCGAGTACTTCGTGTTCCTGCTCAGCACCAGAGCCGGAGGTCTGGGCCTCAACCTGCAGTCTGCCGACACCGTCATCATCTTCGACAGCGACTGGAACCCACATCAGGTACTGTAACACGTGCTGGTATCAATAAAGGTTTATGGAAAATGAAAATAGTAATCCACTTGATTGTTTGATGCATCGTGATTCTTTCTTGAAAGATGACGGCCGTCTTAAAAACGAGATCTCAGCAGAACAAAGTTACAAAGAATTAAATATTGATTTGTTTTTCCCGCCTAAACGAATAAATCTGCGTTTACGTCTCCAGGACCTGCAGGCTCAGGACAGAGCCCACCGTATCGGTCAGCAGAACGAGGTGCGCGTGCTCCGCCTCTGCACCGTCAACAGCGTGGAGGAGAAGATCCTGGCGGCCGCCAAGTACAAGCTGAACGTGGACCAGAAGGTCATCCAGGCCGGCATGTTCGACCAGAAGTCCTCGGGCTGCGAGCGGCGGGCCTTCTTGCAGGCCATCCTGGAGCACGAGGAGCAGGACGAGGTCGGGGCTCGAGGAGGCTGCCGCACTAGGGGGGCGTGGGTGGGTGTGATCTGAACGTGTCAACGCATCGCCCGCCCACCCACATCCGCCTGTGTGCAGCCCCACCTCTTCATTCTCTCCTTATTTCTCTCCTCCTCCGTTTCTTTCCTTACTTCCTCTCTTCTCAGGATTGTGAGCTTTCATCAATCCAGACTTGTTCTTTTGTTTCCATCTTTTTGCTTCTACACAAACTTTTTAGGGTTAATACGACACTTTATCCTTTATTTTGATAGAAAAACTCTCCTCTTTTTCTTCCCCTTTTTCTCTCTGCTGCTTTTTTCCTGCAACTCTGCTTTTCTGCTTTTTAATTTTAACATTCAAATGTATTTCTGGTGAATAAGCTACGCTTCAGTCATGTAATACAAACTAAAGAGTTATATTAAGACGGCTTCCGTACGCTTAATACTGTAGTAGGGGTGTCATGATTCTCAAAAATCCCGATTTTTCAGTTTAAATAAGTTTTTTCAGTATTGACAGATATGTCTTTGTTCGGTTGTAAAGTCTGGATCGTAAAGATCAGCAGATCGTTGGTTTCATGACCATAAAAACTATCATTTACTTGCTTTTTCTTCTTTAAAATTAAAATGATAAATTACATATTTTTTGGGTTTTATCGCACAGATGCTGCATTGAAGATGCAGCACACATCCGCTATAACAAATAAACCTGGCTACGCCCGGCGTGAGTGGAGCGCCATAGAGATCTGCTCCAATTTGTATTTTTTAGGCTTTTTAAATGAAAAAAACATTTGCACATGTAAATCTATTTTTAAAAAATAAATAAATAATTAAATAAAAATTAAACCCCCAATAAACAGGAAATAACTTAAAAATAATGCAAAAAAGTGGATTAATAATGGGATCCTCATCTCTCTGTCTGCGTGTGGCTTCATAACTTTATCGCTTCAGATCAATTCGTCGTGTGCGCGTCTGCAGGAGTTCTGCTTTGGTCCGTTTGACATAAATTCATCCACTTATGTCTCAGAGCGTCTGACGCAGACGTCCGTGTGCAGCCCTTTTTTTTCGGTAACAGCGTGGACTGTAGGTTTAGACTGAAGCTGGGGACACACTGCACGACTTTAGACAGGATTTTCTTTCAGCACGAGTTGTGGCCAGTTGGCACAGAAATCTGTAAGCGTAAGAGAGGAGCTCAACCTTCAGACATCAGTCGTAGATGATTTTTCATCTGCGTGACCGAAGCTCTTTGCAGACGTTTATTGCAGAAAGTTTCTCCGAGCCTCTCCAGAGCTGCTGGAGTCTGCAGATTTTAACTTACTCGTTTAAATACAAACTCCAGCTGAAAGTTTCACAGCACTGCTGGATCCAAAAACTAAAGAAAAACAAACTAAAACTGCTGCCAGATTCTAAAATTCTGTTTTTGATTTCATTCAGCAAAACTCATTTTAATCACTTTTCTAAATTGCGGCACCCCTATTAAATAGAAATATGCTTGAAATTACTTTTTTTTACTAGTTTTTGTGAGAATCGTTGGTTTGAACACGTGGCTCTGAGGTGCCACATGAACCCGCTGTTTGTCTCCTTTTACTCACTCGTGTTTATTTGTCCACAGGAGGAAGACGAAGTGCCGGACGACGAGACGGTCAATCAGATGATCGCCAGAAGTGAAGAGGAGTTCGAGCAGTTTATGGTGAGTCCCAGTTCCTTTAGACACTTTGTCGTTTTATCGTCTGACTCCACTGATCCCCGCTGAATTCATTTCTCTTTTATTCCAGCGTATGGATCTGGACAGACGCCGCGAGGAGGCACGCAACCCCAAGAGGAAGCCCCGTCTGATGGAGGAGGACGATATGCCGAGCTGGATCCTGAAAGACGACGCTGAGGTCGAGAGGCTAACCTGCGAAGAGGAGGAGGAGAAGATGTTTGGCAGAGGATCCCGCCAACGCAAGGAAGTGGACTACAGCGACTCGCTCACCGAGAAACAGTGGCTGAAGGTGGGACGACGTCATGTTTAACAGTTAGAAAATATTTTACATCTTTAGGAGGCAAAAGTGAATCAGTATAAGAGTTTTGATCTGATTTAGCTTAATGATAATTTGTCCTCAGGCCATCGAAGAGGGAAATCTGGAGGACATCGAAGAGGAAGTGCGCCACAAAAAGACGACCAGAAAGCGCAAGAGAGACCGTGACCACGACGGCGGGCCGGCCACGCCCAGCTCCAGCAGCGGCCGGGGGCGGGACAAAGACGAGGAGGTGAAGAAGGCGAAGAAACGCGGTCGCCCGCCTGCTGAGAAGCTGTCCCCGAACCCGCTGTCCCTCACCAAGAAGATGAAGAAGATCGTCGATGCCGTCATCAAATACAAGGACGGGTGAGGACTTTGACCACGCGGAGAGATTACTTTATCCTGAATGACACTATAAATACAATTATTCAGAATATGACAAAGCTGTGACGACAACCGGAAATCTGTAATTGTAATTTTAGATTGAGCTTTGACTAAATAAGGATGTTAAAATCCTGTTTCATCACGATGGGTTTCATCAGTTCATTGGACAGTAATATATTTGCTGATATAAGAAAGTCTGCAACAATCCAGATAAAGATTCAATTCAATTTCCATTTTACGGATCTGTTACAGGAGAAGCCGGCAGGTTTGGAAGGCATGTTTTCCTTAAAAATAACCAAAAATTTAAAAAATCATTGCCAAAAAACATTTTAGAAAATTTTCTTTTAAAATTGTTAACAATTTGGTTTTTTTTTCTTAAAAGTTTTTAATTTTCAAAACTTGGTGATTTCTTTTTGTTACTTTAAGATTTAATTCTTGATGATTTGTTTTTTCTTTAAAACTTTTTGGCAACGATTTTTGCATTTTTGGTTAATTTTAAAGAAAACATGCCATGCAAAAACCCGCTGGCATGGAAAAATAAAAATCTCCAAAAAATAACTGCCAGAAGCTGTGAAAACAGAAATTATTGTTTGATTTTCAGATTTCTGACGGTCTTTGAACACATCAAAACTTTGAGCATTTTCTGAGCCACTCAGGGAGACTCAAAGAAAAATATTTGTAGCTTTCAGCATGAAATAAAAAAAACAGCCAACCACGTCCCCCGCTAAATTAAGAACAGTCCCTAAGGCATGTTCTTATTGAACCGCTGCTTTACATCACATCAATAAAACCGCGTTATTATCATTGCGTCAGTATATCGACCCAGATCGATAGATTGTTACTTTGTTACTAAGCAACCAGCCTCTTTGTTTGCGTCTCCGCAGTAACGGACGACAGCTGAGTGAAGTCTTCATCCAGCTGCCGTCTCGCAAAGAGCTGCCCGAATACTACGAGCTCATCCGAAAGCCAGTGGACTTCAGAAAGATCAAGGTGAGGATAGAAAGTGACGCATCCGCTTCTTCGTCTTCAGGTTTTTCTTCCTCTGTTTTCTCGGCTCATCGTCTCCTTTCTTCCCTCCTCCTTTCATCAGGAGCGGATCCGCAGCCATAAGTACCGCAGCCTGAACGACCTGGAGAAGGACGTGATGCTGCTGTGTCAAAATGCCCAAACTTTCAACCTGGAGGGGTCTCTGGTGAGTCACCACTCTGCAAAGAATTTAACCCTTTAAAACCTCCGCAAGCTGGCTTCTTATTAAAAAACACTGGAAAAAGGCAATAAGCAAGTTATGAAGAAATCAGCCAAAAAAAATAAAAATAAAAAAGGGGAAAAAAAGTTAAAAAACAAAAAACAAAAACAAAAACAAAAACAAAAAAAACCAAACAAACAAAAAAACTAAGAATTAGAAGGAAAATACCCCCCAAGAGAAATGGTAAAAAAAAAAAACAACAATTCTGTTAAATGATTTTAAAGTCATATTTATGATAATTATAAATTCAGTTTTTTGACATTTTTCCCGTCTTTTAAAAGAAAACTTCCAAAGCTACGAATTTCTTGCAGTTTGGGAAACTTTTTTTTATTGTTCCCTTCTTTTATTACAAAGGCTTAAATATTTGAAATAAAAAGTGATGTCGATCCAGGTTTGAAAGGGTTAAAAGTCCTCTTGAAAAGCAGTTTTTAAAGATCCCTCTGTGTTTCAGATCTACGAGGACTCCATCGTGCTGCAGTCTGTCTTCACCAGCGTGAGACAGAAGATTGAGAAGGACGACGAGAGCGAAGGAGAGGACAGCGAGGAAGAGGAGGAGGACGTAGACGAAGGCTCCGAGTCCGAATGTGAGTATCAGAGACGCCGTGTTTGACGCGACAGACCGGGAGGAGACGCAGGAAACCTGAACGTGTCCGTTTGTTTTCCGTCAGCTCGTTCGGTGAAGGTGAAGATCAAACTGAGCCGGAAAGAGAAAGGAGAGCGAGGAGGAAAAGGTCAACGACGGCGCGGCCGCGGCGCCCGCGCTAAACCTGTGGTGAGCGACGATGACAGCGAGGACGAACAGGAAGAGGTGAGACAAGAAAATAGAGCCGCCCGATTATGCCAAAAATCCCGATTATTTACTCTGTTGTTGCATTTATTTATATAACTTTAACTTCCTTAATATTTTCCCATTGAGCTTTTTAAATTAATTTAATTACCGTCGAGTTGTTTTGTAAAATGTGTCGTTAGCTGATGACTGCGTTGCGGTGGATGTCGATGTGGTCGTCCTTTTCTCTCTTTTTTTTCTTTTTTTTTTTGATTATTTGGCCACTTTGTGTTTAAACTTTAGATGATTAAAAATATTTGACGTGTTGCCGTGTGGTGCAGACGCCACCACAAAGCAAATGTTGCATTTTATTCATTTTTGCGCCGCGTCGGATTCCTCGTATCCAATTCCTTCCCACACAACGGAATTTGTTACTAATAATACTAATAATAATAAACTTTATTTGTATAGCACCTTTCATACAAGAAATGCAGCCCAACACGCTTTAAAAGGATAAAATTAATGCACCAAGTGCTTCACGTCAAAACACATAAAAGACAAAATAAAACCTGCATGTAAAAATCTAATAAAATCAGAATAGAAAACACAGACTGCGTCTTCAAATGGATAAAATCCACTTGATAATACGATTAAAAGTAAGAATAAATAAGGATAAAAATTTAGTGCACAGAATGCATGACATGAAATGGAAAATAAAATAAATACAATATAACCCACTGGCATGATTAATAAAATAAGCATAAAAATTGTAAAATGTATAATTGTTCAACAAACGCTGCTGCTCTTCTTCCGTCATCTTTCCTCGCGCTAAAACGACTCGCCTCGCAGCACGTGTTGAGCTCAGGCTGTTTTTTCTCGATGCTTTTGTTTTTTGTAATTGCTGGGAGCCGAGATTGAAATTCGATGAATTGCACAGCTCTCTTTTCTCTGGCGACTGTAGTGACAGTTGGTCCGACATTCACTCGGCATCCATCAGCCACAGTGTTTGAAATTTTTACAGGCGTAAACAAATAATGACGCAACTGTTGCAATTTCATGACGCCTCGAGATAAAAATTACACCTCTGACTCATTATTTTATTGAAGTTTTCTGGCTTTTGAAGGCGATCATTACTCTTATTTTTGCATTTTTTGTAAAATGTAAATCTGTCAAACTGTGCTAAACTGTTTAGCCTCTATGTTCTTCTGTTCAAGACTAAATTTTTGTTTCAGGAGCGCTCGGCCAGTGGCAGCGAGGAGGACTGAAGTGAACCACTCCTGATGGGACCAACGGCCCACTGAGCCCCTTGACTGGACTTTATATATTTTACTTAGATACAGCAGGGAGAAAGTCGGTGGAAAAGGCCTAGTTTTACCTAGATGAGCTGATTTTTAGTGAGACAATTGTATTCTCATTAAAGTATACCATTAATTAAAAACCAATTAAAAAAATGAAATAAAATTTGAAAGCTATGAACCATTCACTTCCATATTTAAACCATTTTCCCTGTATGAATAGTAGTGTCTCTTTGCCTTTTTTTTTGTTTTCTCCTGTAAGTGGAAAATTGACAGAGCCTGAACCTATAGACTGATCGTGGGCCATAAAGACAGCTAACTGTTCTTTTTTTAAGTGGTATTAATTTTGTCGTCTTTTACGTTAAGACAAAGCGTACATGTGAACCAGGAGTCACTACGTCCCCTGAAGTCCCCCCTTTTTGAATGCATGTCGTGCGTGTCTGTGGAAATGCACCTGGATGTGTCTTCGCTATTATCTCTGTGTTTAATTTAAGACTACAAGCGGGATCACGGTACATCCCACCCTGCAGCCCCTCCCTCTCAGGTTGTGTATGTAACGGGGGAGGGAGGGATCGGACCATTTTCTCGTGTCGGTGTCACTGGATTCCAAAAAGTACAATAAAGGCATCTCATAATTAATCCGTTGTCTTCACTTTTGTTTGTCCAAAACGCCCCAGACGAGGTCAGTAACTGCACTCGTCGCATTTGTACACGTAGCTGCTTACTCTTAAGGCTGGTGCACAGCTTGGACCATCATTTTTATACCGGTCATTGTCATTTTAGACCCAGTTTTTATGAAAGTCATTTTTCACTTCAATTCTTAGCTTCTGTTATGGTTTTTTTCTAGACTTACCCCTTAATTTTATTTAAGTCGACGCTAATTTTTCATTCAGTTGAGCTGTTGATATTTTGGTTTAGTTTTAAGTCGCTATCTTAAGTGTTTATCCATTACTTTTAGCTCAGTACTTAAACCAAATAACGTTTAGCTAGCTATTTTTACGGTTTATCTGTTACTTTTTTTTAGCAATTTCAACTCTTTATTTTTTTTTAGTAGCCTACTTTTAGCTAACTGTTTTAACTGTATATCCATTACTTTTAGCAGCTAATTTATTTTTTTTATCTGTTACTTAAAGCAATTGCAACTGTTTTTTATTACCCTACATTCAGCAAATGTTAACTATTTATCGTTACTTTTAGCTAACTATTTTAACTGTTTATGTTACCTTATAGCACTGTCAACTGTTTTTATTAGCATACTTGTAGCTAATGTTAAAGACTTTCCATTACTCTAGTTAACTCTCTTAACGGTTTATCCATTACTTTTAGCAAACTACTTTAACTGTTTCTATTACTTCAAGCAATTTTAACTGTTTTTTTAAGTAGCCCACTTATAGCAAATGTTAACTGTTTATCCATTACTTTTAGCATTATGTTTATCTGTTAATTTTAGCTATTTGATCAGTTAATCCATTATTTTTAGCAAGTATGTCTAGTGTTTATGCATTACTTTACCGTTTACTGTGTATCTATTATTATTAGCTTAACTTTTTATTCATTACTTTTAGCAAATATTTCAACTGTTAAGACATTACTTTTTTGATAACTATGCAAAATGTGTTTTTCATTCGTTTTTGCTGATGTTAACCATTTCAACTGTTTATCCATCATTTTCTAATTAAACCGTCTATACGTTACTTTAAAAATTAAACTTCATAACTTTTTGTTAACTATTTAAAGTTTATCACTTTTAGAAAATTATTCCCACTCTTTTTCTCTTACTTTGGGGTAATTATGTTCAGCTGTTTAAAAGTTATCCATTATTTTTAACTAACTTTAACTTTTTCTGTTATTTCACGTTAACCATTGTTACTGTTGTAGTTGATTGACGTTCCCATGAAAATAACGTTTAATTTTTTTTATTTAGGTGCTGTTCCTCTTTAATGAAGAGCTAGACATGAGACGTTTCATTACAAGGTAAGTTTTAACTGTTATTGTTTTGTTTTGATACAATTTGTTTGAAATTATTTTGATTTTTGGTTGGATTGCTATGTTTTAATTCAACCACCAGGTGGGGCCATAACATGAAACTGAACCAGGCAGCAGCAGGTGATACAGATTACAGCCTGATTACCAGTCCTGGATTATGTTTGGAAATAAAAACTGGTTTGCAGTCCAGCACTCTGGTTTGGCCCCTGATGAAGATTCATGAGAGACGTTGGTCTTCTGATCCCACCAATGTTGTTAAAATAACAGACTGATGAAACAGCTTCAAGACGACCAGAGGAGGTATTTCTGTCTACATCTCTTCAAATACTCTCTATGTATGGAAGCTAATAAGAGACACAAGTATTTGTATTATAACAGTGACAAACAGCACTAAATTCATAGCAATCAAATATTTTACTTTGAAAACCATGTGTCTTATTTTAATTTTAATTTTTAAAATGTAAAATATTAAAGTTTTGATTTGCAGTTTCAAACACGAAGCTGAATTATTATTATTTATCTATTTATTTTGGCAGTGTTCACAAATTCAGATACAAAAATTCAAGTTTAATCACTTAAAAAAATAGACTTGGCTTGCTTAAATTACATCGGTCAATTTTAGATCTAAAAATTCACGTTGGAAAATTCAAATCTAATTACTTAAAACATTGTTTGTTTTTTTTTCTTTCCCTGTGTTCACAAATTCAGAAAAATACTTTAAAAAAAGAATAATTCCCAAAAATAATAATAAAATAAGAAAAAAATCATTTTAAAAAAATTACTCAAATTTTATTGGCCACCCAAGACAGGATAGGCAGTCTTAAAGTTTTGTCCAATCAAATTTTATTTTTTCTTTTCAACTTAAATTTTTAGATCTGAAATTGTGCAATTACATTTGACCAATCTGTTTTTCTTTTCGGGCGATTAAACTTGAATTTTTGCATCTGAATTTGTGAAATAATATAACACAATATATATAATGAAATAATAATGACATAATTTCAGGTTCAGCTTTTGAAGTTGCAAATCGAGAAATGTAATATCATGATTTCAAAAAGTTTAAGTTAAATTAATACATCTAGATACATGGTTTAGAAGTAGATTTTTCAACACTTTGAATTTTGTGATGTTTTAATTGCAATGCTAAGTATTCAGTTGCTGCTAAAATTCAAATATTTCTGTCTCTTAATGGCTTCCATACCATGGCGGCTACAGAAGCCCGGCAGGGTTAGCTCCTGATCTCTAATCTTCTGATCTTATGTTTCCTAACTCCTCGGGGGTTACTCCTTGACACTGACACACATATTCTCCTCTCCCTCACGTGATTTTGTCGGCACCTGAACAAACATGACGGGTCATATCTGCTATGAATTTGCTGTGTGGGTGATTTCTCATGCCTCGGCTGAGTCTTACAGGAACCGTCCCCCCAGCATGAGTCTCCCTGCAGGCTCATTTTCCTGTGTGAACGCATGTTTGAACAGTTGTGGCTGTCATTTTTTAATCAAGATTCATTGGCTGTTTCCACCATAAATATTTACATGTGTTTGTATGACTCGTGAAAGATTACACAGCCGCCCTGTGTGTCCTTCTAAGAAATGACTGAATCTAACAAGGACATGATCTTTGCAACAACTTTCCCCCCTCGACCTTTTTATTGTTTCATCCCCTCTCTACACAGTGTCAGTGTTATCTTCTTTTCCAGGGCCAATGTGATTCGGCCAAACTTCTTCTCAGAAAAAGGTTATTCAGTGGGGAGCGCTCTCTATCTGTGCAGCCACTCCCTCTCCAC
Source organism: Plectropomus leopardus (assembly GCF_026936395.1). Lineage (NCBI taxonomy): Eukaryota > Metazoa > Chordata > Actinopteri > Perciformes > Serranidae > Plectropomus > Plectropomus leopardus. The sequence goes on from NC_142193.1 coordinate 29,539,229, forward strand.
GAGCCACAGAGAGCCGGGTGATCCAGAAATGTGTCCCTGAGCTGCCAGGTGGCGTTTTCACTGCAAGACTGATGGCTAAACACACAAAATTATGTCTAAAATATCCAATGTCAGCCCAGAATATCTCTTTTTATTCTTTTTATTCATTTCATTTTCCACTTAAAATGTAACTCACGGACATCAAATTATGTCTCATATACATATGCATATATATAAGAACATTACTAAAAACATAAATAATAAGAAATTACACAAAGAAAAATATGCAAGTAATTCTAATAAAAAGTTAAAAACACAAGAAAATTAAAAATACATAAGTAATTCTGAGAAAAATAATTTGAAAAAAAAACCCCAAGTAATTCTAAGAAAAAATAAAAGTTATTCTAAGAAAGAATTAAAAATACAAAAATAGTTCTCAAAAAAAACAAAAGAAAGCATACAAAACAAAACCATATTCCTACACGGATGTGCACCACAGTCTGCACTTATCTACAAGCACACAGTTAGCTCTCAGACACCCACAAAGTGTGTGAGTGAGTCTCATGATTTGTGATTTACTTCTTTTTTTAACATAGAGACAAACTCTGGGATTGCGTTCCCCCTCCTTCTCCTCCTATTATTATTCTGGAGCCAAAAACATGCTCAGCTGCATCTGGAAGAACCTGATTTGAACTTAAAGCCGGAGAGAGAAACGGAAAATCAATTGCAGCCAACACAGTGTTTATTTTTTCAGGAGCGGCGAATGTGAACAGAGACGCATACTGGACGAACCAGATCTGTGAACAGAGGGTGAGGTGAGGAGGCTGAGATTGTGCTTAATGAGAGACAGTCGTAGTGGACGAGTGTCCTCTGTCTCTGGTGAATTAAAGTCAGAGAGAGGAAGTTCACCTCACATGCTCTCTGCGGTTCTGGGAGAAGTAAAGGTAATACCACAGTGATGTACTCTACTGATGCTGCTAAAAAATCTGCATTCAAAATCTTGCTCAACCCTTTAAAACTGCCCTAATTTCTTTCAAAAATATGGAGAGAAGACAATGAGCAGCTTAAGAGGGAATGCTCCAGAAATAAGGCAGAGTTTACTAAAAAAATACAAGGAAATTAGCTCAAAATTAGCCCCAAACAAAGAAAAAAGAAACAAAAAACCCCAAACAAACAAAGAATCTAAACAAATGGCAAAGTTAAAAAAAAAAAGAAAACATGGAAATGGAAAAACAAAACTGCTTACAAATTATAATCATTCTGCAAAATAATTTTAAATATATAATTATGATATAGTTCTGTGAAAAAAAGTGTTTTAAAAAAATATATATAAATAAAATTATAAATATATTTATCAGGATTTTTTTTTTTTACCAGCTTTAAAGAAAATATTCCCTAAATATAGGCTACAATATTTTTTTTTTTTGCAATTTGCAGGACATTAAGCAATAGTTTGTAAAAGGCATCTGACTGCAGCTCAATAAAGCTCATGTCAATCCAGGTCATGACTTCTGTTTCTCTTCTCGTGTGCTGAGCTGAACGGCCAATCAGAGCGACTTCCTTCACTGACGGGTCCCACCGCCGCTGATTCAACGCGCTGAACTGGCGGGAAAAGACCTGACTGACGCCAGCGAGGGCCAACGGTGCGGGACGCACCACAGCGACGAGGACAACAGACGCTCATAGTCGTCACGACATTGATCAACGGCGGAGCGTCAGCTTGGTGTGTCAGGGCCGAAGATCCCGAAGATCACAGACTGTTATCAGGTAAAACGTCTCCTGGTTAGAGTTTCTTCAGTGTTCGTTGTTTTTATTGAGAGCTGAATTATCTGCAGAGGTCTCTTCCTCGCGAAAACAAACTGACCGAGTGATTTAAACTGTTAAAAACAGAGTGAAGCAATTTCCCATTAAAAAAAAAAAAAGTGTAATTTTGCCATTTTAGTAGCAGCTTTTTGCTTTTTAGTTGCTTGTTTCTACCTTCATACGTTTTTGAAAGTAATCAAGCCAATTTGTTTGGCTTTCAAAGGGTTAAAGAACTATTACTTTAATGTACTTACAAGAAAAAAACTGTACTTCTACTCTTTACTCGAGCATATTTCTGTGCCAGTAATCTGCTTCTTACTTCACATTTGTCATTACACAAACCCGCCTGCTCTAAATGCATAGACTGAGTGTCGGGGGGGCACACGAGGACAAGCTCAGTGCAGATGCCAAGTTTCCAGCTGCCTCGACGAAAAACAGAAGCACCAACTGTCTTTCGACCACGATGCAATGATGTCAGAGCAAAACCCTTTTGCTGAACAACATATGTATCATCTTTTTTTTGTTTGCCATTTAATTTCTGCAATAATCCCAGATCCAATGGAGAAATCCCACAGGCTTTTTGACAGAGGAACCAGCAAAATGCAAATTTCCTTGTTGGCCTTAAGATAAAGGTTACCCCTGCAGCAGTGTGTTGCTTTTGAAGTTGCAAACTGTCATCACCTACTTAACCGAAGGCATAGTTGCGTCTGTAAGTCGTGTTCGACCTGCTCGAACACGTCTGTAAGTCGTGTTCGAGCAGGTCGTCGAAAAAGAATAGCATCATGCACTCTCAGGTGTTTATGTGGAGCTGGGCCAGCTGGGGCAAATGCACATTCTCAAAATATTGAGGGGAACATGTCCCATGCTTCCCTCTCAAACACTGACAACGCCTATGTAAAGTAGAAAAAGTGAAAGTACTATTTATAAAGAATGGTCCATTTAAGAATCATATATAATAGTACTGGATAATAATTACTGGTAAAGTAATGCAGTGATGCTCATATTACAGCCAGCTGGTCAAATTTGGCCACACTAACCATTTTCCAATTCACCATAAAAATAAACTGATTCTCACTGGGAATTGTTTTTGTATTTTCAGTATACATAAGGTAACATCCTAAAATCCTAGAAATCCTAGAAATCTCCTAAAAACCGAGAAATGTCCTGAAACTGAAAAAATATCCAAAAATTGGAGAAACGTCCTAAAATCGGAGAAATGTCTTAAAATCATAGAAACATCCTGAATTCCTAGAAAGGTCCTTAAAATCTAGAAATGTCCTAAATTCCTGGGAATGTCTAAAAATGAAATGTCCCATAAAAATCCTAGAAACTTAAGTCCTAGAAATTTCCTCAAATCCTAGAAATGTTCTGAAATCTTAAGAAACACCCTAAAATCCTAGAAATGTCCTAAAATCCTCGAAACATGAACGGGGCTACTGCGACTGGCCCCTGGCCTTCTGTCATTTTACAAAAGTGGCCCCCAAAGGTAACGTAGGCTTCTGCAGCTACATTATGTACTTACCACGACGGTATTTACTTAACAGATTACTTACAGGGCGCTGGTGGCTCAGTGGATAGAGTGGCGCCCCATGTGCAGAGGCTGTGTCCTCATCGCAGCGGCCGCAGGTTCAAGCCCAGCCTCGGCCATTTGCTGCATGTCTCTCCCTCTCTCTCTACCCCTTTCATGCTCACACTGTCCTGTCAATTAAAGGCAATAAGAGCCCCAAAAAATTTTTAAAAAAAAACATACTACTTACTTTACGTAAAGTTACATTGTTTTAGAAAAACAAACATGATTGTGTTTTGTCGCGTTTTTTACTTCCCAAAGTTAATTGCTCTACATAAAGTTACTTTACTTTACTTACGTTCTTGTAGACAGGTGTGTAATATGTCTGTTTTATCAGTGAAATACGTTACAATCATCAGTATGATGGTCTGTAGGTGACGGGACGAGATCTTGGCACCAGAAAAATTCTGGTCTCCATTTGAAACCCGGCATTTTATATAATATCACAAAATAACAGGGACCACTCTGCATGATCAATACTTACAAAATTACATTTTGGTGGCAATACTTCTGCTCTTTTACTAGTTAATAAGTACTTTCAGTCGGGGAGTGAGCGCGTTGTATTTGATTTTTAGTTAATAAATGATAAATATGTCTTTCACTGCTGATATGTAAACACAACTACATTACTGTTACTTTAAGCAGCACCAGAAACAAAATACTGTACAAGACACTCTTTCCGTCTCGTGCGGGACTTCCTCAGAGAGCGAAGCCGCCGCCTCTAACCCCGCTGTACCGCGCATCGAGTGCATTTAATAAGAAGTGACAAGGAATTTTCAGGCCTCTGCTGAAACTGGGTCCTTCGGCCGGCCGACCGGGAAACATGAAAGGGTTTCTGAACTGTGCCGACGTTAACCTTTGACTTCCCGATGAGATGTGGGCTGATTGCTCTGTTTGCTGAACCCCAAAACATATTCACACATGTACACACACGTAAACACACACACGTAAACACACACACTACCCTCCGCTGTTTCACCCCTGATAGAGAGATAGAGGTTTAATCCCTCGACAGAGAGCATTCGTAGAAACCGAATCTATCAAAACTCAGTGTATTCAAGTACTGAACTTATGTCAAGGTACTTGTACTTTACTTGGATTTTTCAATTTTCTGCTAATTTATACTTATATTCAGTGATTCATTCATCTTCTAATTAAAATTATCTTGTGATGGACACAGTACTGCAGCACAGAAGTTGGTTGTTTGTGAGACTCATCCACCTTTGAGACGCACTCGCGCTCCGTAATATTGCGTGGTTACGCAACCCGTTATTACTCCGACCTCGTCAAACGTTGACGCAGCGGGGTTACTGGACACATTATAAATTGACGTGGACGGTCACAATGTGACGCCTTTCGGAGTGAGACTGGGTTTAACGTTACGATAAGTAGGCTACCTGACGTAACGCCGAGTCTGAAGCTTTACCTAAAGTAAGTAATGTGACGACCGCGATAGTTTTCCTAAACCTACTTAACTTTACATCATAACTATGTTAAATATGTAACCTGACGAAGCCAAACCGGGTTTCCTCTCCTGAACTTACACTCTGTAACTTAAGTTTTCTAAACCTAACCTACGTAAGTTTTCGGTGAGTAAGTAGCTTTACCTTAAGTGCATAACTTGACGACGCCCAAACACGTTTCTTTTCCTAAACCTAACATACGCAACTTTACTTTCTTAAACCTAGCCTACGTAACATAACGTTATGTATATAATTTTACGTTAATTACGTAACGTGATGATGCACGACCATGTTTCTTTTCCGAAACCTATCCTACGTAACTTAACGTTTTTAAATCTAACCTGCTTATCTTTACAGTAAGTACATAACTTATATAAAGTATGTAATGTGATGGAACCATGTTTCTTTTCCTAAACTTAACTAATGCAACTTAAGTACATTAATTAATCTTAAGCACATCATCTAATGATGTCATTTGTGGGGCGCTTATTTGTTAGATATTATTCGAATGTACATGTGAATAGTTTTTAAATCGTTTTTAAAGTGTTTTTATGGGCTCGTTAAAAGTCTTATAATAAATGTCTTGAATGTCTTATAGTGTATATTGCTGGTGCACCTCAGGAGCAGCTCCTTAAATTTCATTGTTCTTATATAATGACAATAAAGACTTTCTATTCTTTTCTGAAAAAAAAACAACATGCGACTGCTGACATATTAAGGTGTAACTTTAAAAATAAAACAGAAAATTGTCTGAAGAAAACTCCTCCAGCTGCTCACTATGAGACAGAAAATGTGAACACTGGCTCTTCTGTTGTGGTTGGTTTTCGGCGAATTGTTTTGTCTGTTTCGTAGCAGATCTAAGGTCAGGCGTTGAGAATATAGAAACAGCCTTTTGCAGATGGTCTGTTTTGCTTATCCAGGTCGTTTAGCAGCATCAGCGTGAAATTTCGACTCTTTCACATGCAGTTAAAGTCTCTTATGTTTGCTGGAAACACTCCAGTATGTAAAGAATCTGGGAACTTCTGCTGTGCATCTGTATCACATATACTTTGTCTCTATTATTTCCATCTGGCTGCTCCCTCTTTAGCGGTCTCCACGATGGTTTTACATATTTCACCTCTGGCTGCAGCGTGGCGGCTCAGACCTTGAATTCTCTTTGCAGCCTCTGTGAGGCAGATCTTCAGCTCTGACGGGAAGAAAAAAAGCAGCACGGATTTTTTTTGAGAGGGTTTCTCACGTGCTCGGCTCAGCTATGACGAGACAGACTGTATGCATTTCTTTGAAACATCAATTGCTTCTATGCATTTCTGTGCAAACAGTCAACACAGACTATCCAGGGGTGCTTTATATGAATGACTAACCCTTCCTGTGATAATAACAGGGTCAACATGTTTACTCATTACTGCGACCAACATATTTCCCCTCGTTCTTTAGCTTCTTTTTCCTCTTCCATGAGATACGTTCAGAGAAAACATCTGGATTTTTTTCTGTTTCAATCACAAACTGTCTCACAGGTGTGTTTTTTTTTTTTTAGCTATATGACGCTCTATCTGCTCAGTTCAAGGTTGTTGTTTTCAAGTTTTATCTCTTTATTTGCACTTTATCTCCAAACTCTGATGTAAATCTCACGGTAAACTATCTTATGGACCCAGAAAGGTTAGAGACTTTGAACCTAAAATAACATGGTTTTTTTTTTTTTTTTTTTATGAGATGTGACCAAGCATATTTCAGGAAGTAGTAATGTGAAGATAAAAGCTGTGGGTGAATGACTTTATGGACTGTTGTTAGTGTTATTTTAGAAAGTTTAACTTGTATATTTTGTATTTTAGTTGATTTAAGAAATGACATATGGAAGGTGACCATGCAATAATCTCCTCTCCCCACAAAACTATGATGTTGACAGCCCCGTGCGCACTGGACCAGTGCTTCATGTTGGGCACGTTGCTATTATTTAAATATTGAACGTCTGCTAGAGTCGGCCAGCTGCCAGTCTTATAGACCGTCGCCGTCCCCATCCGGAGACAACATTTGGACTTCAAACCAGATGATTTGGAACATTTTATTTACTTGTGGGTGTCCACAGTTTGTTTCGTAACTCTTAAATTCACGTTATTTGTCCTCTTCAGGATGACATCCTCAATGGGATCAACAAATGACTTGACAGATACGTCTGTCAATATTCTATATGTCAACAATCCTTTAATTTCTTCCCAGGTTCCCCAGTTGAACTTTGGCTCAACACTCAAAACCCATTTATTTCCACCGAAGAGGTAATTATGTTTTTTGTTTGTTTGTTTGTTTTTTAAAAAGGGTGGCAAATACTTTCATCTTTTTAATTTAAGCATTTTAAGATTTTAGGGAAAAGTCAAACAATTGCCAGAAGAGTGTCGGAATATTTTCAGTAAAAAGTTAAAACATTTTGGGAAGAAAAAAACAGTAAAATGTCTAATTAAAAAGACTGTATATTGTACTGTATTGTACAATTATTTTTATTTGCAAAAGACCTGCTTGGACTCTAACTCTTAATATTATTTCCGCTATTGCTACTATTGATTTTGATCTTCTCATAATTTTTGTTGACAATAATATATATATATAATATTTTCCTTTTTTTCAAAAAAAAAAAAAAAGTTGGCCCATATGAGTATTAAAACCAGTGACAATTTAAAAATTGTAATAATTTGAGTAAAAAATAAGGGGAAAAAATGAAGAATTTTCAGAAGAAATAGTATTTTCAGAAAAGGTCAAACAATTACTAAAAAAAAAGTCTAAATGTTTCCGGAAAGAGAATCATAATATTTTGGGGGACAAGATGGGCCAATTAAAATAAATAAATAAATAAATAAATAAATAAAAAGTATTTTGAGAAATACAATATAGCCTATTTATACTATACAGTTATTTTACTTGCAAAAGAAAATCAACAAAGTTCTTATTAATGGAACTTAAGGTCAAAATGACTTATGTCTTATGAAAACAGGTAAAAGGCAATGGAAAAGTTAAAAAAAATACACAAAACTAGCAAAAAAAAATAGTAAAACAAACAAACAAACAAAAAACCCAAACACGAAAATTACCTACATTTTTGAGAAAAATAAAAATAAATGAAAAAATGATTCTGTAAAATAATTTTAGTGATATTTTTTATAATAATTATAAATATATTTTTTTCTTTGCTTCTTAAAAAACAATTTACAATTTGCAATTTGCAGAACAGTTCTTGCCAAGCCGATCATTGCGTTTTTTCTCATGTTTTTAAAAAAAAAAGCGAACAAATTTTCTCTTATTTCAAAAGTTTAAATATTTGTGAAGGTGTCGCAGCACAAGAAAAATTTTGTCGATTCACGTTTCAAAGGGTTAAACCTTGACAAATAATCATCTAGGCCCCCCAAATCTGTGCCTACGCCCCTGTTAAGCATGTATTGATGAGGTTAGAGTTACTCTCCAGGGGCTGAAACTCACACCACTGTATCCAAACACTGTCTGTGCGTGTGTGCGCGTCTCTGAAAGGGTTAACCTCTTCGTGGATCCATCTCCACACTCGGCTCCGCCTCCCAATTGTTGGGGCTGTTTGCCTCAGAAATCACACCACTCCAGATCCCGCCTTCCCCCTCTCGGGCCCCTGTGGGCCCCTCCCACCGCTGGACCACATTGAAATGGGTCTGATGTTGTTGTCAAACAGTACAGTGTGCAGGAGCATCCCTCCTCTGAGCACCAGCACCTCTTTAACAGACCAGCCTGAAAATACTGGTGTCAAGCAGCAGCCACCTTACTGACAGTCTTATAATAATTATTATAATAATTCCCATCAATTAGAGACAAACTTAAGTGTTGATGCGTCTTCCAGGGCGGCTGAAAAACATGCCGTGTCTCGCGTTATTGTTTCTCTTCTGCTCCATCCTTCAGACAAGTAAGTTCAATTTTTTTTAACTTAATTATGTCTTTAATTGGCTTTTTTTGACTTCGCATTTGCGTTTTGAAAAAGAAAAAGTGTTGTGCTTTAGCTGGATGTTATTTTGTAGAAATGTGTATTTAAATAACGTTATAATTATGATTTAAAGCAAGTATTGAGTGTGTGTGGGTTTAAATTGCCCACTCCTCTGACAGCACCGGATGCAAGGTGATGGGGGGAGGGCGCAATTATGCTCCGAATGTAGGTCAAATCTCTCCGCTCCCACACTGAGCGTTTCACCTCGACTCTGCCTCATTTTCAACCACAATATAACCAATTTTCCATCATTAATCGTGCATCTTTTACTGGCTTTTAGGTGCATGTGTTTATCGTTTTTAACTCCTCGCTGGTGTTGCCGGTTTTTGAATGAAGCTGCATGGTTTTGTTCGCTCAGCTCTGCAGCCAATGAGCTGAGAGCAGAGTGAATACAGTCTGTGTGGAGATGTCAGGCGGGGTTTGTGAAAAGCCGGTTTTTGCCATTCATAATGTGGGAACCGGCGCCACTTGCATTTAAATGACCATGGAAAAATCTACCAGGGATGCATTTGGGTTTCACCATCATTAATTTATTCTTCTATATGATGCAACATCCAGCCTGTTTGCAAGAGACCTTTAGGGACTGTTCTCCTCAGCGGTGGCTGAGGCGTGACCTTGGTTTGATGTGTTTGTTAAATGATATAAAATGACAATTTATTTTATTTTATTTTATTTTAGTTGACCCCATAAATATTTTTCATTGAGCCTCTTGAGTGACTGATGCAAAATGCATGACCGTCCCTCCACCATAAATTAGTTGTTAAATTAAAAAAAACAACTTTGATGTTTGAAAGTTAAAAATGCTAACGCTGAAAAAAATAAACCTAGGTTTTTCTAACTTGCCGTGCATACTGGTTAGTTTGTGCAAATGGTATTTTTTGGGGCCAAATTTAAAAATTTAAGTGATTTTGATGACATATAATCATTTCAAGCTCAGATTTGATTTTTTTTTTTCTGATGGAAGAATATATCCCACATAATGTGTCCATTTAAAATCCAATGATAATTTCTGTTTTTACAGTTTCTAGCTATGATAAATGGTGTAACTTTGGCAATTTTTAATTTCTAAATTGTTTTATTTTTTATTATATATTTTTTTTATCAGTGTTAAGTACAAAATACAACCATAAAAAATATGCCCAACTGCAAATTTGAAAGGCTTTAAGTTTTCTTTAAAAATGTGCTGTAAAATAAATACAAAATACAACCATTGAAATTTGTATGCCCCTCGCTGAAGCCAAAATAAAAAACATAAGTCCCTGCCTTAAAAATGTATATGACATGCACTAAAAGTAGGTGTGAAAACAAACATTTTAGTGAAACTGAAATTAAAAAACAAACAAAAAAACCTCCACTAGACATGAGTTTAAAAAAAACAGAAATTGAAATGATATTGTGCATGTAAAAACAAATTAGTCCAGATTTGGTGATTTTTTTTTTTTTTTTTTAATGATGGAAGTGTTCGTTGCACAATATATGTCCAAGAACCATCAGAATATGAAAATGCAGTGGTAATTTCAGCTTCACATTTTCCATTGGTGACCAATAGTGTAATTTTGGCAATTTTTTAAAAATGAACACATGTCTTGCAAACCCACAGCCCCCCAGGGTTGGAAGGCATGTTGTTTTTTCTTTTTTTTAAATGGTGGTAAAATAAATACAAAATACAGCCTTTTAAAAGTACATGTCCCTCCCCAGTGCTTAAAAAATATTCCCCATGTCTCCCCCTTTTTCCACCACTCTCTCCCTCCTCATAAATAACCAACAGTCTCTAAACTCTGCTCATGTTTTACTTGAGACGTCCTACATTGTGGTAATGAATCCCTCCAACTCATCCTCCAATACAAACAGACATTGTCTCCGGCATTCTTTGAGTTTTGGTTGGAGTCATCGTCAGACCAGTTCCCAGTAGGTCGGTTCTGGGAAATGGTGCATTTCTGTGGTGAAACATGTTGGAACTGGTTGTGTCACCCATCCACATTTCCACACCAGTCCCACGACATGTGTAGTATTGAAACGTGTACCGTCGACCCCATGTTGTGAAACGGTTTCCTCCCACACGTGTTTGAGTTTATCTGAGGAGAACGATCTGAAAAATGATCCCTTATATTGTTTTTGACTGGTTTTAATCTAAGTCTGGGTCGACTTTCTGAACACCTGATGGGAGATATTGTTCAGAAATAATTATCAGCTTCTTGTTTCTGCTCAATCAATTCTGTCAACAAACATGACCATATTTGTCTTTTTCCACCGCGTGGATTTGCAATCAGTAACGCTGCCATTCAGTCCAGTTCAAGGACTGAACTCAACTGAGCCCATTCGGTAAATAAGCAGCGTGAACTTGGTGACGTGTCACCGGTTTCAGAGAATAAAGTGAAAACTTCCACCTTTCAGGGAAAAGTTAGAGATCTATTTCAAAGTTGAATCATATGAGTTTGTTTTTTTCTGTGTTACTCACAAGGATATCCCTGTGATATGACCATGTTTGCAAACATGAAACTGATTATCTTTATGGCAACATCACACACCCTTTCAAGGGAAGTCATAAAGATATGATTGGGTTAACAGTCGGTAGTAGATTTACTCAGCAGTCACAAGTCCTTAATGACTGTTTGCAGTCATAAAGGCCTGATCCCATTTCTTATTTTTACCCCCACCCCTCATTTCCGAGAGCCCCTTTGCCCCTCGGGTCAGAGTTAAGAGTGGTCGACCCTTCCAAGACCCTGATACATCATCAGCAGTTGATGTTAGATTTTAAGTAACCAGACACGACTCACAGTGATATTTTCCATGCATCTAATGGAAATAGTAAAGTATGGATTTTCTTGATTTGTTGCGATTAACAGCATGTCCTAATGTGCGCTCAAACTTTCTCTTTAATAACTTAAGATTTATACATTCAGGAGGTTTTTACCCGAAGCCGAATTATTTGGAGAGGTCTCTTTCTCTCCAATACAAATAGACTAGGCAATTCAAAACAGTAAAAAACACTGAAAAAAAAACAGATTTATGTGAACAATCTCTGTTTTTCCAATGCTGTTTGGCTTGTCGCTGAGCGGTTGCAAGCTAACAACTGCTTGTGTGCTCACGTTGTTTCTCTGATTACTTAAGATCCAGACGTTAAGGAGGTTTTTGCCTGTAGCCGAATTATCCACAGAGGTCTCTTCCTCTCCAGTACAAATGGATTAGATAATTAAAACCAGTAAAAACAATGAATAAAGCAGCTTTATGTTAAAAATCTGTGTTTTTCTAATGCTGTTTGGCTTGTCGCTGACTGGTCTCTAGCTACCACCTGCTTGTGTGCTCACCTTGTTTCTTTAATTACTTAAGATCCAGACGTTTAGGAGGTTTTTACCTGTAGCCGAATTTTCCGCAGAGGTCTCTTCCTCTCTAAAATAAATGGTCCAGGTGATTAAAACTGGTAAAAGCGTTAAATAAAGCACTTTTACTTTAAAAATGAGCGTTTTCATATTCTGTTTGGTTTGTTACACACAAGCTGCTAGCCCAGCACCGTAAGACTTCAGGAGGGTTTTACCAGGAGCCGAATTATCTGCAGAGGTCTTTTCCGATGATTTAAACTAGTAAAAACACTGTATAAAGCGGCTTATGTAAAAAAAAAAAAAAAAATGGCGGGATATACGTAGACACTCGTGGCTCATTCTAAACATGAATTTAATGGTGGTGGTACAGGAAAAGCCAAAATATCATGGCTGTCCATCAGTTATTTTGATGGTTCAGTCTAGATGAAGTGGTGGACCGACTGAGACTTGCATGACTAAAAACATCTCTGTGGTCTGCAAACATAGTCTTTTGGTGAGGTTTCCATCCAAATGTAGCACAAGTTTTAATCTAATTTCCATAAAATTGCACATTTTTATGTTCTTTTCCATCCACTGTTGGAAGTTGGCTCATTGATATCAGCAGTAGGTGCAATTATACTCCTGTAAAAACCTTTTTTGCTATATATTTAGACTTTTTTGACATTTTTTATGGGAATATGGAAATACAACGAAAAGAAGTGGATTGAAACCCACCTTTTTCCTTGTAACACAAATCCCACGTTATCTACAGAAAGTCTGTTTAATTCATGTAGTTTTCATGTGAAGTTGTTGCTTGGGGGATATTTTGGGTTACAGTATGGGAGGAGCGATGTCTGCAGCAATGTCAAAGCTGGTGATAAATATGCCGCCAGAGGAGAAATGAAGTGGGCGGTTGCTCCAATTTATACTCTGGAATGACACACACATGACCAAACCCTCATGTGCCTGCTGGTACATGTTTAACTAGGGCGGATAAATGGTTAAACTGAGTCACACGGAGACGCTTACCGTATTTATCAGCCTTTATCAGAAAGCTGCTGATACGCCAAGTTTATAATACACACTAGAAATGTAACTTCTGCCGGCAGAATCATTTTTGAATGAAGACACATTGTCGTCCCCCACCCACCCCTTTAATGGACCCGATGAAACCGCTGAACCAGAAGGAGCAATTAGACTGTACATCAGAGAGGCAGCACATGAAAAAGTACTGGAGGCCATTTCTCCCTCCGGCCCGGGGGCTCAAATCCCGAATGGCCACCTGTTTCAAAAATGGGTCAAAGGGAGACGTTTACCACCAGCAGCTACGTCCAACCACAACCTCGTACAGTGCTTTTCAAGAAATTGAAATTAAGTATTTATGTGTAAGTATTCACAGTTTGTGCCCAATAAGAACGGATGGGGGGAAGAGAAATCGTGAATTATGCATCACTATGAACGGCTGACAGCGAAGTAAATCCTAACAGCTTCCTGGTGAAGTCAGACACCTGGTGCCATCGGTCATGGTTCATGCTTTTGTTAAACAAAGACAAGCTTTTTGTCTTGTGCAGGTTGACGGAAATTACCTCTGTAGTGGTAGGCTATAGGGGTCGACATATATTGGTGTGTCAGGTCTGATGCAGATAATTGGTACTTAACGAGACCAATAACCAATATTTGAAACCGCTATGGATTTAAAATTAAAATTAAAATTAAAATTAAAATTAAAATTAAAATTAAAATTAAAATTAAAATTAAATAATAGAATAAAAACAAAAAATAAAAATATTTCTGTTGAAATTTAGAATGTGGAACATAGCAATGTCCAACACAAAATTTTGTTTAAATACTTTTAGCAAATGTTTGATCAAAACTGAGACTTTCAACATCATATACAGTGAGCGAGTTCAGTGAAAATTTTAATTTAAATGCAACTTTTTGTGTTATTAATTAATAATGAAAGGCAACATCTCCTATTGTTCCAGTGAGATTAAAACCACATTGTTCAGAAATTAATATTTACACAATAGTGTTACCACTAACCATGCAGATTGATTCTTTCAGCGTGTACAATAGATCTGATGCAACAGCCTCTGTCATCGTGACGTGTTTTCGTCATGTTTCAGTCATTTTCTGGATGGGTTTTTCAGTACAAATCAATGTTGTTTGTGTTCCATCACAACATTGCACACAGTGTAACACCCTTTCGTGCAGAACATTGGGAAATGGCCTTCAGCTGTAGTTTTTGTTGATAAATGTGTGACATTTGTGTTGCACATGTCTTCATCCTCACAACCAGAAACAAAGAGTGAATTCCGTGAAATTGTGCGGCGGGCTGCTGTGATTGGTCAACTTTGCAGAAAAGTTGGGGTGATTGGATAAATTATAAGACTCTGCTGAATTCACTTGGATTGGTTGAATTCATATTAAGTGTTGCAACATTGGAACATCCAGGAGGGGCTGACCCAAACATCAGCAGGTTAACATTTGCTGCCTTACGAGCTCATGAACGGCCCTCTAAAGTCGTAATCAGGGAAATTGGGAAATATCAGTGATACCCGAGTTGTTGAGTTGTGACGTTTGCTTGACAAGTCAGGGCAACAGAAATATTGGAAAGCATGGCAACAGTGTCAGCAATTGACAATAAAAAAATATATATTTTGTTATTTTTATTCCTAGTAGGTATCATTTACTTTTAGTAGTTGCACTTTTTAGTATCTGCATCTATTAGCTGCTGCAAGCAAGCAAACTTTGAACTCTAAAGCATGCCTGGAGAGTACACTAACATTAATAACAACATTATTTTATAACACGAGTCGCCGACTTGATGTCATAATTGCATAAACATGGAGGGCAAAAGTCAATGTTTGGTCAATGGTAAAAAACTTTTTTATTAATTCATATAATATTGATTATGATCACATGTAAAGTGTAATATGGTGTTAATGTTAAATGTTGTCCATGTAGAGTCACCTATATAATATATAAAGTATTCAAAAGAATAAAACAATATATGAAAATATAAATAAACTGGAAATAGCTATTAACCTCATGTTTAAATGCTCTTAAGCATTTATATGCAACCCATCTTCTTTGTAGGTTTCATGTTGTTTCCACTTTGCAACCTCAAAGCACACGAACGCAACAAATTTGGAAGAACGACTTCCCAACTCGAAAACTACGACCTTCTGACATCACATGTAGAAATTTCCATTGGTGCCATGTTAGCATTAGCAGTTAGCTCAAAGCTCTGTGCCTCGGGACAGTTTTGGCTCTCTTTCAGCACGCCTGTAGACCTTTTGTTTAATTCTGCAGAACAATTTTTTCCACGTGACTTCACTTTTTTTTCATCTGCAGCCATGTCTGTGTTTACAGAGTCCACCTGATAGATGATAACCAAAACATCGGCCCTTTTAGCTGAAGTGTGTGTTTATATCTGTCTGCCATAGATGCATTGACAACATGTGGAGCCACGCAGTTCCAGTGCGGGAATGGGAAATGTGTTACGGCTCGATGGGTCTGTGACGGCACGGACGACTGCGGAGACGGCACAGATGAACTTCCTGGTACCTGCTGTGAGTATCTGAGTAGTTCACCATGAGAATGGACTCATTAATTCTTCAGAGTGATGAGTGTACAGTGTCAGTTACTGTTGTCTGTGTGGTTCATTTCCAGTGTCCAAAACGTGCAGACCGACAGAGTTCAGCTGCAGAGACCGCCTGAACCAGTGCATCCCGAGCACCTGGCACTGTGACGGGAAAGCTGACTGTGACAACGGAGCCGATGAGGAGGGCTGTGGTAAGCTGACGGACTGTTTTACTGTTTCTCACTCATATATGATTAGGGTTCGTATGCTCATGGAAAACCTGGAAAAGTCATGGAATTTGCAATTTTCAGACTTGAAAAGTTTTTTGAAAACAAAATATACCATGAAACTTTTTGAAAAGGAACTTAACACATGACAACACATGATGTGTGCAAGGACTGTTGGAAATTTGGAAATCCCACAATAGTTTCTGCATTTACAGTTTCTGGCTGTGATAAATGGTGTCATTTCTGATGATTTTATAGAAAACATTCCTTGGGTCTGAAAGGCATGTTTTATTCATACATCACAAAAAAGTAATTAAAAAAAACTTTCATTTTTTATGATTTTTTTTCTTAAAAATGATTTTAAAAAGTTTTTCTTTCAAAAAATCATCAAAAGTTTGCCAAAATTTCTTCTGTGAAAAATGCAAAAAAATACTTAAGAGAAAAAAAATCATGAACATTTTTTAAAGAAAAGAACAAAAAAAATCTTTTTCCTCTTTAAAAATGGCCAACATTTCTTAAAAAAAATTCTAACAAAACAACATTCCTCCCCTTTTTTGCATCATCCCCTCCCCTCTCATGAATAATAAACAGTGCCTAAGTTACACATAAATATACAATTCAAATCCTTTTCTCAATTCATTATTTTTTTTAGAAATAATATATAATGTAAAAAGCTGTCATATGGTGATGAAAAAGAACCGATAAAGAATATTGATGGTCATTTTGGATAATGCATGATCAAAGTCATGGAAAAGTCTCTTATAGTTCTCAACTTCTTTCCTTTCTGCTCCAAAGTGCTTCTGGTTTTCATCTCTATGTCTCCTCTCTCTCAGCACCGAAGCAGTGCACCAACACCGAGTTCCGCTGTGGTAACGGTCAGTGCGTATCGTCCTCCTTTGTGTGTGACGACGAGGCGGACTGCGACGACGGCAGCGACGAGGCTTCCTGCCCGGCCGTCACCTGCAGCCCGTCGTCCTTCCAGTGCCACAACAGCGTCTGCATCCCCCGCCTGTGGGCCTGCGACGGGGACACCGACTGCTCCGACGGCTCGGACGAGTTGCCCCAGAACTGCGGTACGAAGGCGCCTAAAACTGCACCCGCTCACCCGTGCTCCTCCCTGGAGTTCCACTGCAGGAGCGGAGAGTGCATCCACGGCAGCTGGAAGTGTGACGGAGGAGCCGACTGCCTCGATCAATCGGACGAAGCTGACTGTGGTACAGAAATCCTCTTTGCCTCCTCATCACATGCCGTCACTAGTTTCAAGTCATCATTACTTGTAGTCAAACGTCTTCCTTATGTGTCCCTCCAGCTCGTCCCACCTGCCGCCCTGATGAGTTTGAGTGTGGTGACGGAACTTGCATCCACGGTAGCCAACAGTGCAACCAACAGAACGACTGCAGGGACATGAGTGATGAAATTGGATGCGTCAATGGTACGAATCTCCTCCCCTTTGCATCCTGTTTGCAAACAGCAAAATCTCTAGTCTGTGTCCGTAACACCTGGACTCCACTGGGTACGTCTGCAGCACATTTCGACTGCGAAGAGACCACCAGAGCTGATTGTGACCTCTCTAGACAATATTTGTGATTTCATTAGAGGAGTTGAAGCAAAATACGATACGATACGATACGATACGATACGATACGATACGATACGATACGATACGATACGATACGATACGATACGATACGATACGATACGATACGATACTTGGTTGGGCTTATTCATATATTAAACATGCATTGCTAAGAAAAAGACAGCAGCTAGAAACAAGACAAATGTAAATGGCACATATTTGTATAGCAAAATTATGTAGCGAAATCATCAAACAAATAAAAGTCTTCATGGAAAATTGGTATAGTTACAGTTTGTGTTATAGATCAAAGGTGAAAAATTAAAGGGAAATAACTGGACTTTAAATTATATTAACTTTGCATGGAGGCTACATAATAACAGCGTTTGAAATAACAACAATAAACACAATTAAAAAAAGAATTAATTACGTGGCCTACTGACTAATTTGTGGTGGAGGCATAATTATAATTTCCTGAGTTCAGACCTTTGAATCCACTTACTCCAGATTTATTTGATGGAAACATAGTGACACATGTTGACAGCCTATCTACAAATGGGCTGAAATGATCTGAACAAAAACTGCTCTTTTATTCCACAGTAACCCACTGTGAGGGCCCGACCAGGTTCAAGTGCCGCAGCGGGGAATGCATCAGCATGGAGAAGGTGTGTGACAGGAAGCGTGATTGCAGGGATTGGTCGGACGAGCCTCTCAGACAATGTGGTGAGTACAGAGAAGTCTCATCCATAACTGTCTGCCTAATTACTGCTTTTAAGTGCTCAATGAGGGAGTCTGCAGCCGGAGAATGTCTCAGAAAAAGAAACCTTTCCTCCCTCTGCAGGCTCCAATGAGTGCCTGTACAACAACGGCGGCTGCTCTCACATCTGCAAAGACCTGAAGATCGGCCACGAGTGCCTGTGTCCCTCTGGGTTTTACCTGGTCGACACGAAGCGCTGTGAAGGTAAAAGCCTCCCACGTCGGATTAACTGATCATGTTGCAATCTGTTTACTCTGATACAACAATCACTGTGTTTGTGCTGCATCCTGTTATTCTTAAGGACAAATGACTCAGCACCCTGTTTTGTAACAAAGTCATGTTTGATTTCGTTGTGTTCCCTGAATCAGACATCGACGAGTGTGCCAACCCGGACACGTGCAGCCAGATCTGCGTCAACCAGATCGGCAGTTACAAGTGCCAGTGTGAGGAAGGTTACCAAGTTGACCCAGCGACCAAAGCCTGCAAGGCCATCGGTGAATACCAGCTCTCTGTGTTTTCTCAGAGTCTCCCACACTATTATATAACAGTTAGATGTTGCAAAATAACAAATAAGTGTCTAAAATGTTATTTCGACTGTTACATTTATGAAAGTAATATATGTGACTATACTGAAATTTGAGTTTTTCACATTTTTTTGCAGCTATTGTGCAGTTTTCTTCAAACCTTTTTGGTGTTTTCCAATGTTAGCATTGTACATTTCTGCAAACCACAGATCAGCCAAAAATGTGTGCTACTCCCTGAGTCATGTGATGGGAGGAATAGTTGGAAGGCGTTTTCAGGGAAAGTTACATCAGATTAACAGGGAGACAGTCAACTCAACATATTTAAAAAGCTGAAAGAAGAAAATAATTCAAATTTCAGTTTGACCATAAACAAACAAATAACCTGCCATCTTCTATTTTTTAGGCACAATAGCGTACCTTTTCTTCACCAACCGTCATGAAGTCAGAAAGATGACTCTGGACAAAAGCGAGTACACCAGAGTCATCCCCCGTCTGAAGAACGTCGTGGCCCTCGACATGAACATGGCCGCCAAAGAGATCTACTGGTCCGACATCTCCCAGAAGAAGATCTACAGGTGAGCGAGAGTGAAACCAGAATTAAAGATTCTGTGTTTCCTTTACCCCTGACTGACTTTTTATTTTCAATCCAGAGCTCAGATGGACTCGGCCGAAGACCCCGCTCATCACAGCGTCGTGATCGGCAGCGAAATCGACGCTCCTGAAGGCATCGCTTTCGACTGGATCCACGGCAACCTGTACTGGACCGACAGCATCCGCAGCACCATCTCCGTGGTAACCGCTGACGGCAGCCGCCGAAAAACTCTCTTCCGCCAAAACTTGTCTAAACCTCGTGCCATTGTGGCGGACCCTCACAGCAAGTAAGCCTAACAGTACTAATAAAAGTACAGTAATGCATAAATATGTCATAGACGCTTTATTAGAGCTGCAGAAACATGTACAATAAAGCTGAATATCGCGATGGTTATATAATGAACAATAAACAGATATTTAAGTGTGCTCAATTTTCTGCTGCTCTCAGTACACTTCTCAATACAAGACTTGAATGAATTAAAAAAATTAAAGGTGATTATTTCTGAAAAATCTTTCATTGAACAAACCTCTAACTGACCACAAAAAGGCACCATGAAAAAAGATTTTTGTGAGATTTTGATGTGTATTTTTGTACACTTTTAACTAATTCTGGCCTTACAACAACGACTTTTCGAGCCATTTTTAATGTTAGAAAATGAAATCATGAGAGTTTTATCTGGTGCGCAGTGATCATAAAACTCAGTCCTCATTTAACGTTCCCATAAGTTTTTAAAGATTTTAGTCATGGTTTGTACAAACAGTTAAGTTGAAGGACACAGAGCGCCTCAGGGATGGCTTTTTTCTGTAGGCCGACCCAGAAGCTAACGTCGCTCTGGTTCTCTCGTCAAAAAGTCGATGGGATTTTTCCATTAGATTTTGGATAATGGTAGAAAATAAGATGTGCGTTAAACAAATGTTTTTAATACTTTCACATTTAGTTCATTAAGATAATCTTCACAAATTAACTCCACTTTTAGGATTTTTAAAGCCTAAATGTAATCACCATTTTCAGGTAATTTTCTTGAATATTTAGTAATTTCTTGCTCATTTTTTGGGCCATTTTTGATTAATTGCTTGTTGCGTTCATTTAGGTTTAAAAAGGAAAAAAAAATACATTGTGCAAATCTACTCCCCATTATTATTCTTTGTCAAAAGAAAGGTTTTTATTTGAATATTTTTGTTTTCCAATGTTTTATTGACAAAATCTCTCTGTCCTCCCAGCTTCATTTACTGGACTGACTGGGGGAATCCCGCTAAGATTGAGAGGGGAGGTTTTAACGGAGGCGACCGCACCGCTCTGGTCACTGACAACATCGAGTGGCCCAATGGAATCACACTCGGTAAACATTCACGTCTCTTTGGTTTCAAGCTTGTTGTTTTTGTACCTGTTACCTGACCTGCTGACCCCCTTCACCCCGTCTGCTTCCTCCCCAGACCTGCTGAACCAGCGGCTCTACTGGGTGGACTCCAAGCTGCACACCCTCTCCAGTATCGACGTGCAGGGCGGCAGTCGACGCACCCTCATCGTCGACGAGCACAAGCTGGCTCACCCGCTGGGCCTCACTGTGTTTGAGGTACACGTTGACCACCTGATAAACTCTGTCACACATTAACCCCGCGCCCGCTGTCAAATACAACATGTACACGTGTAAACAGTAGTATCACTCGCCACTACAACCTCCAGACTCTGAAATGTTGTTTTTGTGTTTCTAGGAGAGAGTTTTCTGGACGGATGTCAGTAACAGCGCGATCCTCAGTGCAAACAGGCTGACGGGTGATGACATCACACCGCTGGCAGAGCACCTATCATCCCCGGAGGACATTATTCTCTATCATAACCTCAAACAGCCGGCTGGTAAGAGACGCCGCGCGCTGTTCAGAAATGTGCTCACATCAAACTCAGCACCATGATGACTGTAGGTTTGCATGTCAGATCATTAGACACTATTTTTTTGTGTTTTATTTGATTTAACAGAAATAAACAGATGAGTTCATTAAACAATTATGGCCACTTTCCTCTACCCAAAAAAGCCTCCATATTATTATTGTTATTAATAATAATAATAATAATAATAATAATGATAATACTAATAATAATAACAAGAAGAAGAAGAAGAATTTAATGTCTTGAAGTTTAATTTTGATTTATTTTGAACATGTAAAAAAGGAAATAAAGAAATTCATATACAAAAGCAGACCAACAAAAAAACAATTTTTTACAGACAATAAAAACAAAACAAAATAAATGCTCAAACACGTGATGACTTGGTTTACATATTCGAAAAGGAGCGAGAGGAATTACAAATGTATAAATTCCTACCCCTTCTCCATAAGTCACTGAATTTTAATTAACCAGCGTCCTTATTCTTTTAAACCAGTATTGGTTTAAATGAATAAGGACGCTGGTTAACTCAGTAAAAAGTGCATACTTCCCAAAAGGTCTAATTATTGCTATAGTATGATAACGATGATAATGGCTTCAAAACATGTAAGACAGTTAAGCTTAAGTTAAATTTCATCTCTTTTTCCGTTGCAGGGAGGGATTGGTGCCAGGTATCCGGATGTGAATTTATGTGCCTGGCAGCTCCTCAAGTGGGCCGACACCCCCCCAAATATACCTGCGCCTGTCCAGATAACATGATGTTAGCCAGAGATATGAGGACATGTGTGCCCGGTACGTAAATGATCAAATGGCAATTGCACTGTTGTATAATATCCAAAAGCAATGACAGTGGAGTTATTTCTCACTATCTCGCTTCCTCAACAGCTGTACCAACACCTGCAGCTCCCGCGCCGCCTCAAGTTCCAGCCACAAACCCTCCTCCTCCTCGACCTCCAGCGCCAGCCAGCACCACACCTAAACCTCCGGTCCGCACCACACCAAAGCCCCAGGTCCGCACCACCACCGTGGCGCCCGTCGTGGTCACCACCGCTGCAGCCAGACCGGCACCACGCACCACCAAACCTCCTGTCAGGACCACCACACCTGCACCAAAGACCCCGTCACCCCAGCCTGTGAACCCGAAAATCCTCCAGACCACCACAGAGACTCCAGTCACCTCTCCAGGCAAGTACCGAACCTGGATTTGCATATTTTAGATAATTAAAGAGATAGTTTGGATCTTTTAAATTAGAATTGTACTTATTCAGGCAGGTGCCCAGGCAGGACCACAGACATGGAAACTAAGTAATGTACCTCTATGGACGGGGTCAGCAATGAAACATATTTTAACCTCCTAAAAACAGCAATATTTGTTTAATTGTAAGCTATATTTTATATATTTTCACTGCTCTACTTTCCCATCAAACATGGAATTTCAACAGGTTTCAGTTTGTTTGTGTTATTGTGTGCATTTGGCATTTTAAAGAGTTTGAATTCACCAAAGTGACACAGAAATATAAACTAAGTGATTGAGGAAGCAGTAGACCAGCAGCTCCTGTAAAGTTGCTGTTTTCTTTTTCTTTAAGGAGTCTGTTGGCTTTGATGAGGGCATAGATGGGGAAGTGAAGTGAAAACCTGAGCAAATTGGCTTGATTTCTTTCAAAAACATGAAAGAAGGCAATAAACAACTTAAGAAATTACAAAAACAGCTAGAAATTATTAAAAAGAAACCTATTTACTGTCAGACAGAAAAGTAAAACGGTGAAAATATTCTTAATATATAATATGCATAAACTGATACAGATTTTTTTAGGTGACGGTCAGTATGTTCCCCCTAAACTGGGGACGTGCTGACCCGAATCTACTGTATATAACACACTGACTATAGATAAGTACGTCACACAAGCCCACGTCAGAACACACAGAAAAATCCCTTTCAGGTCAAATTATTTGGAAAAAAGCTTGTTTTCTTTGAGTGCATTGCTCTCAGCTCTGACATACATGTGCTTTTTGCAGCTTCATGTATGATTAACTTCTCTTCACGTGTTTACCTTTCTGCAGATTTCCGACATGATTTTGCTGCTGTGCCCAAAACCGCCTCACAGACCCCGATAGCTCTGTACATTGCTTTACCTCTGGGTGAGTCTTCACAGAAAATGCAAATGATTTAAAATACTAAAAGCATCAACCATAATATTTCATCATCTCTCTTCTTATTTCTGCCTCATGTAGCGATCGTCTGTCTGGTTGCTGTTGGTGGCGTGCTGCTATGGAGGAACTACAGGCTGAAGAACACCAACACGATTCACTTTGACAACCCAGTTTATCAGAAAACCACAGAGGACCAGGTGTACATTTGGAGGAGTCACAGCCCCGATGGTTACTCCTACCCAAAAGTGAGTTTTTATTCTAATCAGCACACACAGACTACAGTATATATATAGTTTCTGACATTGCTTTTTATCTGCTGTCCCATCAGAGACAAATTGTGAGTTTGGATGAGGAGGCGGACAACCCGGCCTTCACAGAAAACTGAGAAACGCCGGGCGGAGTGGAAAGAAAAGCCTCGATGATAAGCTACCTTGGACGTCCGTTTGTATTTTTCTTTACCTCACACAGCACAAAGATATGGAAGTCAAAGCCAGTTTCAGAACCACTATATCCTCAAACGAACAAGCGCTCTACAGTGGAAAAAAACACAGGGTGAAACATTTTCAGGTTGCACATTTTTTTTCCATTAAGTCGACAATCCATTTCTCACATAATCATACCAAATCAGCAGGCTGAACAGACCTCCACCTGCACGGGACGCATGGAAGTATGAGGGCAGTGATGTTTACGTTTGAAACAAACAGATCTATTTTCATATGTAAAAGGAGTATAAATGAGCCTTTAGGTCATGGTAATTGGAGCATTCACGGCTGCTTGTAAACAGAAATATTTATTTTCTGTTGCAACATATCTTATCTTATTAGGAACACTGTCTTTTTTGGAATGAGTGCAAAAAACAGAGTATTATGTGCATGTAAATGTAGTCCTTGTTGAAGCCACATAATGCCTTTTTTACATGCATCAGTCTAACTGAGCTCATATAATGCAAACTTTAATATGAATTCCATCTAATGCAATGATTCTTAACTTGCTGCCCACAACCGTTTTCTAATTCACAGTGAAAATTAATAGATGGACAACCTTTTTTTTGTTTTTATTTTTTTTTGCGTTTAGAATGTAAATAAGGTGCCAGTATGCAAAAAGCAACAAAATATGGCTTGTTTATCAAAAAGAAAGTACTGGGGAGAATCCCTAATTAACATATAATAATTATTGTTATTTATACATTAATTATTATTTGTTTATTTAAAAACGTGAACCCTCTCTAATTTTGCAAAAGTGGTGGCCGGGCTAATCAACTTAAGAATCACTGTTTTATTGTGTTTAAGGTACAAGTTACATGCAAGTGTTGTAAATATCATAGGTTATTATTTTTGTTTGTTCATGGAACATTATTGAATCCTTTTCGCTTTCTTGGTCATTTTAATATCTAAATATATGAGGGCTGAATATACAATAATAACATGAGGCCACTACATCCAGCAGACAGTTAGCTTAGCTTAGCTTAGCTCAAAGACTGGGAATGTGAAAAAACAGCTAGCCTGGCAAGAATTGTAATTTGCATACTTTTTTGATAGGTAGTTTTGCAAAGAATTGATAAATAAGATATAATGTTAGCTTTAGTGATTGGCTGGCAGATTGATTCACCTTTGGACAGGCTAGCTATTCACAGTTGTTTACAGTCTTTGTGCTAAGCTAAGCTAAGCTAAGCTAAGCTAAGCTAAGCTAATCACCTTATGGCTCCAGCTCTATACTTAACACACAGACAGACAATGTGATCAATCTTATTTCTTGCTTCTAACTGCCAAAAAGGCCAATATTTTTGGGGAAAAAAGTTTCTTTGGTCACTGGGAAAAAGAAAATTTTTTATTTCAACACAGACTCTAACACCAGAGCAGATTTAACGCTGAGCGTCCAGTCGGTGAATGTAATAAGAATTCTGCATGTGCCAGTTTAACCAGTGTGACCTCATTAAGTTTTAATGATCAACGCCAGTCAGTGTGCCACAGTAGGGGAGCAAAAATACTACCCAAAGCAACCTGATCTGACAAAAATTCGTGAAATGACCACGACCTCGAACAGTTGCAATTTTAGGGAATCAGGATTTGATCTGTCGGATAACATTTTGAACGTCCAGTCGAGCCACACAATTAAATAAAACTTTCCCAAATCAAGTTAGTGGAGTGGTAAACCGAAAGTTAGGCGTTCAGCCACCGTCAGTGTCTTGCTCTATGGGATGCACAGTTCATAATAATAATAATATTAATTTAAAAAATATAATAATAATAGTTTTTATTTGTATAGCGCCTTAAAAAAACAGAGTGTACAAAGTGCTTTGATAAACAAGCAGAAATGGGATATATAGACAACAATACAACAACATAAAGCCAAACAACTCTTTTGAACATAAGCAAAAAACTAGGCAAGAGTGTAAGTAAAATTAAAGGCAGAGGACAAATAATGCAAGATGCAGGACGCATAATGTCAATATAAAAAAACAACGATAAAGAAATAGACCAAAAACAACAACATAAACAATAATATCAATAAAACCACAATAAGAAGAGATAAAACATAAATTAATAAGGTAAAATAGGTTATATATATAAAGACATAAAAGAAATAAAAATGATCATTTGGCTAATTTTAACTGCGGCAGTTGAACCTTTTTGTCCACTGAGCAGCTCAGAAATCAATCAACTAATACTTATTATATTCCATTTCTGCTAATATATCCCTCTAAAACCCTACACAATGGACTTTTAAGAGGTTGTCATCATTTCACATATTTTTGTGAGTCCAGGCTGACCCCAAAAGGACCTAAACACACTGCTATAGTTGACCTCCAAGAATACACACTGTGCCTTGATTTATGCCGAGCTCTGCCGTGGCCTTCAGATTTCACGTACCGCCATATGGTCCCGACATTAGGTTCCTCAGCAGCTGTCTTTTGTTCCTGACTTTCTCAGAACACGTATTCAGCTCCTTTCTCCTGATTTGCGATTGGGCGCCTGTTCGCTGAAAAGCCGTCTGTAAATTTTGCCCCCCTTCGGGAGGGCTGGTACATTCCTCAAAGACTGAAGGGCTTTGAAGGAACCACGTGTGACCAGTGGGGCCGTGTCTAATTCTCTGTACTATGGCACGTGTATATTTACATCCTCCCTAAAGACCCAAAACCTGCCTCCCACATTCCTGAAAGAAAGCCATGTGCCCCATTGTGGTTTCAAAAACACAGTATACTCACCGGCTCTTTTGAGCTCCTTTATTTGTACAAATGTGTGCCTTTTTTTAATTACATATTTTTTCTCACATGTTCATGTTGGTGCTATTGAACTCAGTGGATATGTATAAAATTGACGTGTCTTCCTGTTTACAGTTGCATGTTGCAGTGTTGATCGCGGTGAGGTAACACCTATCAAAGACGTTATTGTGATGTGGATTAATGACTTTTGGCTGAGGCTGTTAGGTAGATAACGTTCAAAAGTGCTAGTGAAGCTGTAATGTCATTTTACGTTCACCAACTAACTGCAGATGAAGCGTGTAAATATGATGTTCATAAATGTAAATATTTGTTCTTTACTGGGGTTTTTTGGTAATAATGTCACTGTTTTAGACTTTGTTGTAAACTTTAAACATTTGCTGTAAATAAATAAATGCTTCTATTTATTATAGAATCACTACTGTCCGGGTTCAGTTCCTGAAGACTTATTTCTAAATTTTAATATGAATTGAATATGGTTACAGATTTATTTCCTGCCCATACACTTGAATTGTCAGTGTTTAAGTTGCTTTTGTTTGCATTAATAAGCTGTTTGGTTAAACTTAAAAATATTTATTTGACCAGATTTAAAAAGACAAGCTGAATCATTACAAAATTACCTCAACTTGTCTTTTCAAATTCAGTCAACTTACAAATTTAAGGTAGCCTGGACACTAACTTTTTACTTAGGTTAAAACGAGAAGTTTATTTTTTCATTGTAATAACAGGCAGAAGTTGTAAACATTTAAACATTATCCATAAATAGCCTATTTCAACTGTTTATCAGTTACTTTTCTCAGCTTTTAGCCAGCTATTTTTAACTTTTTCTCCATTACCTTTGCCTAACTATTTAAACTCTTTATGAGTTAGGCTACTTTGGGTAACTGTAAATGATCATTAGTTGCTTTTCACCAAATTGTCTATC
Organism: Plectropomus leopardus; assembly: GCF_026936395.1. Classification (NCBI taxonomy): domain Eukaryota; kingdom Metazoa; phylum Chordata; class Actinopteri; order Perciformes; family Serranidae; genus Plectropomus; species Plectropomus leopardus. The sequence continues at coordinate 29,566,764 of NC_142193.1, forward strand.
ATTTAATATTAAAACTATTTTAACTAAATATCAGTCATTTTTTAGGGAACTTAACTATTGATCCTTTAGCGACTTTAGGCTAAATATTTCAGCTGATTATCCTTCATTTTAGCTAACTATTTCAACTGTTTACGTTTCGAAATCTACAACTGTTTATCTTTTACTTCTGGCTAACTAGCCTATTTCAACTGTTATCCATTAATGTTAACTACTTTTAGCGTTTTATCTCGACTGTTTGTACACTAGCTACTTTTAGCTAACTATTTTAGCTGTTTTTTCAGACTATTTGAACTGTATATCCGTTACTTTTTGGTAACTGTAATGTATACCCTTTAACATTAGCAAGACTGCTTTAGCAAACTATGTTTACCTAACTATTCTAACCATCCATTACATTTTGCTAATTATTTCCACTGTTTCACCATTAGTTACATTCATATATTTCTTTTCAACTGCTGTGAATCAGTAACTTTTAACTGTTTTTTGTTTTGCCACTTTTTGCTAACTATTTTAACTGTTTACCCATGACATTGAGCAAACTATTTCAACAGTACGTCAGGTACTTTTAGCCATTTCAGCTGTTAAATCCATTAGCTACATTTAGCTAACTATTTAAACTGTTTATCCATTACTTTTAGCTTACTATTTCAACGATACATTTTTAAACTTTTGCTGTAGGTTATGAGCATTTTGCATCACAGCAATATTTAATTCCATGTAGTTTGGTATTTTTTACACCTTAGCACAAATATGTGAACACCTTTTAATCAAATATTGTTAAAATTAGTTTTTTTTAAGTTGTATGAGTTGAGTTTAATTAAGTTCACTAGTTGAGCTGACTCACACTCTTTCCTCATATTTTCTCCTGCAGTAGTTCCCTCTGGTTTACGAGAAATGTCACTCGTGGTCAGTAATCTCTCCTGGAAACCATAACAGTTTACACATGTAGGAAACTCCATGTTTTCTATGAATTTCAGTTTATCAGAACTCATGTAAAGTAAAAAAGCCGTACGTGAGACGTAATTGGGATTTATTTGTCAGTTCAGAAATGTCTTTCCAAAACCATTTGGATATTAATTACCCTTTTTTCCCTTTGTTACGTGGTGCAAACACGTCTTACTTCCCCTGCCTGTGTTGTAATCATGGATGGTTGTAATGCTGGTAGATGCAAGCTTCTGAATGAGCAGCATGTTCCTCTGTTTTCATCCAGCTCTGGTATGCAGACATGGAAGAAAACGTGAAGTGAGGTCCTTTTTTTGTCTTTTTTCAGGGGGGCCAGCTGTGTTTTTGTAATTCTTTGGAAAATGAGTCCTTCTTCCTAGAAAGTTTGGCCATCATAGTGAAATCCAAAACCTCAGTTTCCTAGAAACTCTCCAACGCTGTGGGACCAAAGAAAGGAAAAGTTACAAAACTGTGAGTGTCTGTTTGATTTTGTTTTATTTGCACATAAAATTAGAGAATTAGACATGAGAGCTGGAGTGTATTATGCAAAGTTTAAACACCCTGAATATGGTCTGAATACATTCATAAACAGCCCATTTAATTAGGTAAAGTTTCTTTATTTTATTTATATTACATGTTAAATGATTAAACTTAAACAGGACGTTATTAATTTGAGTAACTTACTAAGAGTTTGTTTATTGTTTATCAGTGTTTTTCTAAAAAACTAGAACTTTAATTTATAATTTGAAAGGTTTAATAATCTTTGAAGACCAGGTTTTTTAAAAAGTGTTACAGTCTTGTGGCGATAGACTTAATAAACAATGTTTTGCAGCTATCCAAGAAGAGAGGGGGGGGGGCAAAAATGGCTTTGTGACCCCGCTGCAGTGATATATGGCCGAACCCACCACTGGACAAATCACGTGGGAAGTTCAAGGCTGATGTAGAGAGGAAGTGTTGAGCTGATAACACAGATAAAAGATGCATTGGTATGTCCCGCAGATAAGAAAACGTGCAATTCATGCCAATTTTCAAATCTCCCTCTGACGAAAATTCTGTATATGTGCATTACTACATCCATGGCGTCATCAACCAGTTAGAAATGCTCCTGATTTGTCACTGATTTCTAACTTTTCATTGTCAAAACAGTTACTGAGGCTCCAGCACTTTCTGCAGAAAACATTTTGTTTTCTAAGAAAAGTTTCATCCAAATCCCTCGACATCATTAGTCATTAATTTAACCTTAAAAAAGGTCGTATTAGACAGGCTGTATCATGATGTATCACAGATGAACAGAATAAATACTGCTGGATGTTTTCCTCTCAGATGTGTTTTTCAGATTGAAACAAAGCCTGAATATTCAGTTCACTGAGGATGTTTCTTTCTGATTTCTGCACATTTCAAGTTATTTACTTTAATCCACATATGACTCAGCTTCATTCATAAACAGTTTTACAGTTGCAGCTAATTTAGTATTTCTCGGTGTACATTTCAGTGTAGAATAAACATGGCATGATCATCCCATTTTATACAATCACATGAATTAATTCAGATAAAATTTCCTAGTATGGCTTCAACAACTTTAACCAAATGTTTGATCTGCCAAAGTGTGGGGGTACGACACCACTGCTCACCTGATCCTACATAAACAAAACCAGCCAGTTGGACCGTCGCAGACCTTTGCTCGACTGTGTTTTGTTGGAGACCACTCCCATTTAGGAGGCGCACACAACTCACCAGACAACAGCTTGGCCAATAGTGCAACTAATGATATTTGATCCAAGCTGACCACAGAGGAGTTTTTTTTAATATTCCCAGTATCATCAAACTCTTACGAGAAGTAATCACATCCTCTTTAACTTTGTCCCCTCAGAGCATCTTTATCACTGTGTTTTTTCATTATTTTGGGAGGTAATTTATGCCTTCAAAATGGGAAAAAAAGAAATGGGAAATGAGATGCAAAACAAACAAACAAAAACAAAAAAAACAGAATCCTGAATTATCCTTATTTGTCTAAATTCACCCTGTTGTATTCAACAGTTTTGTCATTATTTTTGAATAAGATAAGATAACACTATTAATTCCACATCGGGTCAGAAGCAAGAGAAAAGCAAATGTGAAAAAATGACTGAGTGCTAAATAGGGTAAAAGTATTACAAAATACCAAATAGATAAAATAGAAACATAACAGTATAAAATCTATATACACTATGTAAAAAAAAATACAAAAAATAATAATGTATCAAAAAATGTAGCTGCTAATCATTGATATATCCCTGGTTGTGATAATAATAAAAAAAACAGCAACTAATACTACTACTACTTCGCATGTAGTATATTGAAAATAATTCATTTTTGTGTTTTGTTTTGTTTTTTTGCATCATGGCAAAAAAAATGGCATTAACAGACCTAAAATTCTGAAAGAATACGAGTATTTGATATTAATATTTGATTAGGACTGATGCTAGTTTAAAAAAATAAGTCAATGAAAATAGAAAATAATAATAATATTATCAATAATAATAATATTAGTATACTATTTTTTAAAGCGTGCTTTTGAAAAGTAATATTAAAGCAGGCCCTGGGGGTTTATAAAATTAATAATATTTGATTAATTGGGGAGCGCCGTTAATCAAACCGTAATTACTCTAAATTAGTATTATTGCGCCTCCTCGAGGACAGTGTATGTGGCGCATGACGTGTGCACCGGAAACCACGTGGTTCATCTTTACACACGCGCATGCAGCAGCTGGGATGACTTCCCGTTACTAGCTTAACCGGTGTAGTTTTAATTTCAACATAAAGCTATCTTTTTTAAATTTAAAACCATGTCAGACGAGTTAAAAATAAACTCCCAGTTCGCTCAGAAATATGAGAAATACCGACAGAAAGAGGAACTGCAGAGACGTGAGTGTCGGGCGCGAGCTAACGGCTAACGGCTAATCCTCAGGCTAACAACACAACGTGTTTATGCTGCTGAGAGTTAGTGGTGTTTTTTGGGGTTAATATGTGTGTTTTTTGTGTCGTTGTGCAGTGAAGGACAGATACGGAGACAGAGGCGATGACAGCGAGTCCTCTGAGTCCAGCTCTGATGACAGTGAAGTGGTCAGCATCCCTGTTTCTTCTCTGTTATTCATAGTTTATTCACATAGTCGATAAAAATATGAATTCAAGTAAAATTAGACGTGTGAAATTAGACACTCTGATAAGCTATTAAAAGCAAGTTTGCAAATATAAATTTCATCCTGCAACTTTAATTTAAAACTTCGAAAACATTCAAAATTACATTAATATCCTAAAAGTTTAGTATATTTTCTTGACAGCATCCAAAAGATAACAAAGTCCTGACAATGTTTAATTTATTTAATACGTTAACTGACTGACTTTTATTTGTCCTCTCAGGAGCTGGACCCTGAAACTGAGAGGGATTTTTACAGAACATTGTCTCTGCTGAAGAAGAAAGACCCCAAAATCTATCAGACAGATGCCAAGTTTTACTCACAAGGTGAGTTTACTTTTCTTATTTGGTCTCTGAGACATATTCGACCCTTTCAAATCTGTGCAAATTGGCTTGATTTCTTGCAAAAACATGGGAAGAAGGTAATGAGCAACTAAAAAATGGCCCAGAAATCAGTACATGAAAATTACCTAAAAATATAATCAAAACTGCAAGAAAAGGAGCGCCTCCTGGACTTGAAAGTCAGTCTGTGCGAGGTGCTCTTTGGGTGGGCATAAACCAGGTTTTAACAATCAGAAAGAAAACTCCAAGGCACTCTCTTGAAATGTAAAAATGTCTTTTATTGCTACAGCACAGTCATGATAAACCTTAAAAAAACTCCTAAGCGTTTTGGCACACAAACCTTCGTCAGGGAGTTAAAACTCAGAGTCAAAATTAACTGTTTTGACTCCCTGATGAAGGTTTGGATGCTGAAACGCTTAGGAGTTTTTTTAAGGTTTATCATGACGTGCTGTAGAAAAAAAAGGCATTTTAACATTTGGAGTTTTCTGTAATAATTTAAAAAAACAACAACTTAATTGTCTGTTTTCATGGTCTTTTTCATCGTCAAACAATCAACAGAACAGCATTAAAAAATATAATTAATTTATAAAAATTTTAAAAAATTAAATAAATCATGATTTTCAAAATCCACTAATTTCTTGTAATTGGCGAGACTTTATTTGCCAGGTTGCTCGCTGGTTTTTCACCTCATGTTCTCAAAAGAAATCAAATTAATATGCTTAAGGTTTAAACATTTGAAAAGGTTTAAAAACTTAAAAACACTTTTTTCAGGTGCATCAACCAGCAATGAGAAACCTTCAACTTCAAAGAAGGCAATAAAGCCCATGTTTCTGAAGGACTATGAGCGTAAAGTCATTCTGGAGAAGGAGGGGTGAGTGACCTGCTCATGTGAAATCATTTAACATGTTAAACTGCTGCACGGTCAGATTTTTGGGCTGTGCATTTGTGTCTCAGATTTGGAAATCAGTCCCACTTTGGCAGAAATTGCATTTTGGATTTTACGTCACGGTAAAGGACTTAACTTAGGAAAAGGCCCCCGTCTTTGTTTTTAGGAGGGCTGAGGTGTGCAGAGACACCATCAGGTTTTTGAAAATATCATTTCGGCAGGCGATGAATATATACATTTTTGACGTTGTGCAGGATATAAGGGAAAACACGCGCTCTCTGCACTAAATCAGAAGCAGCCACATAGCTCCAGAAATGTGCAGATGAAGCCTTCAAATCGGGAAACAGTGATTCTGTCACAAATGTAGTTTAACTAGCAGCCACATGTTGTGGGTATGTTTTGATCTAATGCCCGTGTCTACAGAATGTATTTTTTGTTCGCTTCTCTGCTTATTTTCTACTCTTATTTTATTGTTTTTATTTATTTAATTACCCTTCATTTGTCAATTCTGTTTTATTTTTTATTCTTTATTAATCAATTCATTTATTTTGCCTTTTTTATGTTCATATAAACCAATAAAAACAGAGTTACAAAAAAAAAGTCAGAGCTAAAGAGAGAAAGAGTGAGAAACAGCGCTGCGGTGCTGTGAAACAGACGTAAAACTTTATTTTCAGATTGTTTCATGGCAAAATACATTCGAGGGCACGAATAAAAACAGCAGGTGATTTACAGTGGAGACAGACGCTCTAGGTTTTATTTTCCTGTTCTGCATTTATTTTATTACATATTATCTAACTTGCAGTGATACTATGCAGCACAGAGACTAAATATAGGAGCATTTTCTCACTGTTTTTTCACTGTTTTTTTTTCTTTATTAAACCAGTGGGCAATGTTTCACTCATTAAACCTCCAGCAGCCTGTTACTGCTACTGTTTTATTCGTCAGTGGGCTAATTTGCCAAATCTTCACAGGTTTTTAGACCACGGTGGTAACAGATAACAGCCGGCTGAAAGAGCCTTTAAATTCCCTGAAAAGTCGTTTCTGAGACTAAAAGTCCTGAAAACTTTGGGTTGAAACGCAACTCCTGATGTTCTCTGTTTTTATTTTGCAGCAAATATGAGGATGACGACGACAGTGATGACGAGGAGGCTGCCAGGAGAATGGAGGTAGACCCTGTTACCAAATAATTGCTTCTGACCACAAGAATATAATGATTATTACCAGTGACGGATGTTTTATTAATCCTCGCTGTTTTCTTTCAAAGAGAGCGGCGTCTCCGAGCTACATTCAGGAGCAGCGGGAGCTGAAGGAAAGGTGAGACACAAAGACTTTAAATTCAAACTTTTGTCAGACTCGTAAGAGGATCCAAAGCAAAAACAGGACCCACAGTCTGAATGTGTCTGGCAGTTTTAATCATAATAATAATCATCATCTCCCTGATAATAATAATCTCTATAACAGGCTAATAATGGAAACATAAATGTCTCCTCAGCTTCCGTAAGTTCGTCCAGGACAGCGAAGATGACGAGGACGAGGACGGTGAGGGGGACGGGGTGTCGGAGCTGCTGACCAGAAGGGTGAAGACACAGGAAGAGAAGGTGAGAGGACGTTACCTGCTGCGTCCCATCATGAAATAGAGACATAAAAAAGTATCAAAGATCAGGATAAACTTTGTGCTCCTCTGTGTGTCTGCAGGATAAAGAGGAGGCCGACTACGTGGAGTGGCTGAAAGGACAGACCGACCTCGAGGGACCGGAGGACGTGAAGGACATGGTGAGTGTGTCCGAAATATCATGATGAGAGAATAATAAGAGTTTTTTGTTTGGGGCCACTTTTGGAAAATGACAGGAGGCCAGGGGCCAGTCTCAGCAGCCTACACACGTTTGTAGGATTTTAGGACGTTTCGTGGATTTTTGGATGTTGTTACAATTTCAGGGCATTTCTTGGATTTTAGGAAGGTTTTAGGATTTCAGCAAATTTATAGGATTTTAGGACTTTCCAGAACTTCAGGACATTTCTTGGATATAAGGATGTTTTTAGGATTTTAGCAGATTTATAGGATTTTAGTATGTTTGTCGAGGTTGAGGACATTTCTAGTATTTTAGGACATTTTTTTCAGATTTTAGAATGTTTCCAGGATTTTAGAGCATATCTAGGATTTTAGGACATTTTTAGGGTTTTACCATATTTCTAGGATTTTAGGATATTTCTTGGATTTTAGGATGTTTTTAGGATTTCAGGTAATTTCTAGGATTTTTGGACATTAGGGTCTTAGCTCAGACCTCTGTCGGTGGCACTTTTTTTGATAAACAGCTCTATGTCGATGCTGTTTTATGCATTATGGCACTTTATATCTGCTAAAAGTACAAAAACATTGATTTGCTTTATTTTTCTTATGAATCAGAAAGTAGTTGGGGGGCCAGATTTGGCCCGCAGGCCGTAAGTTGAGCATCGCTGAGGCTTGCTCAGTGATGACGCTGGTTTGTGTTGAGACAGAAATACTTGCGGGATTACTGGAACGACCCGGAGCTGGATGAGAAGGAGCGTTTCCTGAGAGACTTCCTCCTCAATAAGGGCTACCTCGATGAGGACGATGATGATGATCGGTACGTTGCCGCCCGTGAGGATGTTTGTGTTTTCTGATGAGCTGTGAAGTGAAAGAAACGTTCAAACTCTCCTGATGTGTTCAGGATCCCGACCTACGATGAAGTGGTCCAGGACGACGTGGAGGACTCTGAGGAGGAGGGGGAGACTTTCTTAGAGCGGCAGGAGGACTTTGAGAGAAACTACAACTTCCGCTTTGAGGAGCCGGACGCTCAGCAGATCAAGACGTACCCCCGAAACATCGCCACGTCCGTGCGCGCCAAAGACGACCGCAGGAAACGCAAAAGAGAAGAAGTGAAACAACGGAAGGAAAAGGTGTGCATCACGTTAAAAATATCTATTATTAACCTTTTCTCAGCATTAAATCATAATATCACTGATTATCGAAATAAACTCACACTTTTTCTGCTTTTCTTTTGTTTCTTGGCGTTTTCAGGAGAAAGAGCAGAAGCGCGAGCAGCTGAAGCAGCTCAAGAACTTGAAGAGAAACGAGATCATGGACAAGCTGAAGATGCTGCAGGAGCTGACCGGAAACGAGCAGCTGGCCTTCAGTCAGATCGACCTCGAGGGAGAATTTGATCCACAACAGCACGACCAGCTCATGCAGGTGAGCGAATACACACACACACACACACACACACACACACACACACACACACACACACACACACACACACACACACTGCTATGCAAACATGGAAACAAACAACACACGGTTACATGATCCTGCAGGACAGCTGCAGTTTTTCATGGTTACAGAGTTTTTACGATGGTGGCGCTGTTGCACCTCTTTTAAGTCCCAGAGTTTTCAGTGCACCTTTTTGTGATGCAGTAATACATTTTAAGCATCACCTTTTTTGTTAGTTTTGTTTTTTAAAATCTTTTTTTAATCTTAATTTGTCATTATCATCTGTCTTCTTTCTAATAATTTCTCACTTCTGGGATTCTCTGCTCTGCTTCGTTTGTTAAAGCACTTTGTAGACTCTGTTTTTAAAGGTGCTATATCAAGAAAGTTATTATTTTTATTATTATGTACATTTCGAACTATCATACCTTGAAAAGAACATTTTTGTTACCATGGAGAAAAAAATGACTTTACTGACCAAATTTAAATCATTAAAAAACATTTGTGTCCTAATAAATGTTTATTTTCAGATTTTGGGTGGCATGTGCAGATGTTGCTCAGATTTAAAAGGTGCGTTCACGTGAATTTTCCGGTCGATAAATCGAATATTCTGACAGCACTCAGATGTGCTGTGACGTGTTAATGAGAGCCACCACAGGTGTGTTGTGTTTGACTAATTAGGCTTCTGGGAAAAAGTGCCCTCCTGCACGAAAAACGTCTTTGTGGGATTTTACCAGCAGATGTCCGGACCCAGCTCACACAGGAGGACTGTGCTCTGCTGATTAGACTCGTCCTGATCAGTCAGATTAGAGGTTTAAACCTGCCAACATTTGATAAGAAGACTGCCATCAACCAAGAAAACACACTTTCTTGTTCTCTCGTTACATTCGTGTTCATTTTTTTTCCTTCCTGTTTGCAGAAATTCTTCGGAGACGAGTACTACGGAGAAGAAGAAGGGGAGAAACCTCAGTTTGACGACGACGATGATGAATTTGAGGGTAAGACCCTCTTTTTTTCATGTTATGATGAAACTATTGAAACCTGCATATTTATATGAATGCAGTAGTACTTCTATCACTGTAAGTCGCTTAAGATTCAAAGTTTTTTATAAGTTTAAAGGAATCATGTAGGAAAGATTCATAGCATTTCAATACTTTTGTTGCATCAATATGCCAAATTAAGTGTTTTATTGTGTGACTGGGAATTTATAAAGAAAATGTCCAGTCTAAAAATGTAACAGTCTGGCATCTTGTGTGTGACAGAGCACTGGAACTGGGACACGTGGACCGGCGAGGATCGAGAGGACGACTATGGTGAAGAAGAGAATGATGGCGAGGAGTACGACGCCTCCGAGCCCCACTGTGACGATGAAAACTTCATTGTGAGTAGACTGTATTTTTCCTGAAAGCATCCGTTCATCTTAGGATGTTGTTCTGGTAAAAAGAAACTCGCTCACCAAACGGCGTCCTGTCGAGACAGATGGACGCAGACTACGACCCCACCCAGCAGACCGCCTCCAAGAAGAAGAAGATTAAAGAGAGGAAGAAGATGAAGAAAGAGGATCTGCCACAGATGGGCAAAAGGAAGAAAAAGTCTCACTTTGCAGAAGTTATAACCAAACACAAGCCTGTGTTTGATCCACGTAAGTTTGGGTCGATTCTGGTTCTGTTGTTAGAGTCTAAACTGATACAGTTTAATGCAGATTTTCTCAACAAGCTTTATTATTAAGACACCTTTTGGCAGTTAAAATAGCAACCATTGCTGACGCATCATAGCACCAAATCCAACTTGTACTGCTTCAGTAAAAGGCGAAACGACAATGTAACCGACATAATGTTTGTTCATGAATGATAAAATGGAGCCGCTAGTGTCTGACAAGCTGTGTGCAATTTCCTGCCCAGAGGCAGCATGAGTTAAATCAAAGCACACGGCGGGAGGGTGGACTTTAACGTCTTTTTTGTAGATTTGATTGTTCTTATACTGATTATTCTTCGATGTTGTGACATTGATGTAAATTGATATTGTCGTTTTCCGCTTGCATTGGTATGATATTCACATGATTTATACAACAGCCGTGAACCGGCGGAGTAAAGTATTTCTTTTAGTGACGAGGAAGGCGTGCTGTCATGCAAATTTGAGCGTGTGCTAAATGTCTTGTGGACCAATCAGATTGCTTGAACTGCTTGTTGTATAAATTGTTTCCTAAAAAAGCAGAGTGCAGTAACTACAAGCTGAGTGTTTTTCAGTTTGAGGAAAACGGTTCATTTCTTACTAGAGTCAACTTTTTTGTTGTCATTTACAGTAAAAAGTGGTAACTCCAGGTATTATTTTGATGTAATAATCAAACGTTGAAAGTTTTTACAACGGCCCGCCCTCGGGGACAGGAACCTCCTGCTGCTAAAGCCTTTCTGTGATGGTTTGTCTTCTATCGTCTGCTGTTTGTATTCAGAGGAGAAAACCTTCGAGCAGTACCTGGATGAGTACTACAAGCTGGACTACGAGGACGTCATCGGCGACCTCCCCTGCAGGTTCCGCTACAGACAGGTCCTGGCCAACGACTTCGGCCTGACGACTGATGAGGTGAGAGCAGCAGATCTGCAGAAGACTGACCATTCGCTAAGCCCCGCCTCCAAAATTACTGTTCATAAACTGAAACGGTGACTTCGACAAAAGTGGCGTCTCGTTGTCAGCTAATATAACAACCAGCATTTATTTTTTGTAGTGGTGATAAAGCGAACAAAACAAATTCATGTATACAAAACATAAGAACACATAAAAATAAAAATACAGTCAATAACATTTAATACAATAACATTAAAAAATATGTGTGAAGTATGATATCAGAGTAACAGGAAAAAGGAAAATGGATGAAACATGGCCTTAATATAATTTGAATCAGGAATATAATTATAATATTATCAAATAATAAATATTAATATAATGGTAGCAATAATAATAAAAATGTAGTGATGGTGGTTAGAAAGGTAATACAAACATTTATATATATATATATATATATATATATGTACACACACACACATATATAAGAAATAAAAATAAATTTGGTTAAATAAAATAAATATCAGCTGTAGGTGGCCAATGAAGCAAAGCGTAGCTCCATGACTTCATTTGAAACACTGTCTTGATCTCGTTTTAACAAAATTTTGGAATAATTGTATGTTTTTGTTGATGGTTTTTGGAAGTTTAGAAAAAACACCATTCAAAGCTCTTTAAATGCAGAATATCTCTGACTGCAGCCTCAGACACATCAGCTGTTTTTAGGAGGCGGGCTTTAGAGAATGGTCAGTTGTTATATAAATTCATATATATATATATATATATATATATATATATATATATATATATATATATATATATATATATATATATATATATATATATATATATATATATATATATATATATATATATATATATATATAAAATCAATAACATGAGCTGGACGTATGTGCTGCAGGATGCTGGGGATGTGGTTGATGATGCTGCAGTGATGAGCTTTGATGTGTCTGATCTGGTATTGCTCTTCCTCCGGGACGAGCTCTGACCAGGGAATGACCCCGAATTAATCTTCTCTCTGAGCAGACCACACAGCGGCTAAAATTTAACTCCAAAGGCCTTCACACACAGCGGGCTGTGACAAATGTCTGACACGAAAATGCAGAATACAACGGCAATTAGTGAAAGTTGTTAGTTTGTTCAGTAGAAGTTTGACGTTGACAGTCTAAACAGGTCGGCTTGTTGTTGTTTGGGCGTACAGAAGATCCAGAGAAGGTGTGTGTGCGTGTGTGTTTGTCAGTTTACTCGTAATACATCGTGCAAAGTGCCACACATTTCAGCGGCGTTAAATTATGATAAATAGAATTTTGTTGTTAAAAAATTGGTTTAGATGCAATTTTTTTTTGTTGTTTTTGGACAGTTTTTAACCACATAAATTGTGCTCAGTTTTGACTTCTTTTGTGGGTTTTCTTGATTTTCTGCCAGATTTTTCTGCCAAAGTTTGAACTTCCATTTAAATGTCTTGGGGGGAAGAATTTGTTAGGAACATGATTCCTAAATACAATTCAGGGTACTGTTGTAATATGATGTACATTTTGGTGTCAAAGCTCAGAAAAATTGACCATTTTTCTAAAGAAATAAAACAAAATAGCGGCACATTTTTGCTGCGTACTATTTGCTTTTTGTGTTATAAATGTTCAGTTCAAAAAAATTATATCAACACGTAAATAACTTGCACAGAAAAGAGCCCCCTGTTTGTAAAGGCCTTCAGAAGTCGACCCAGTGTTACAAAAATGAACCAAACGTGTTTCACAAAAACACGCTGATTTGAACTAATTTAATAATCTGTTTCTTCCTCAGATTTTGAATGCGGACGACAAAGAGCTGAACCAGTGGTGCTCTCTGAAGAAGACGTGCATGTTCAGGTACGGCGCTGTCCGTCATTCTTACTGTTGTGTTGTTTTTTTTTTTTGGCTTATTTTACTCAAAACGTTTGTTTTTGTTGTTTCAGGTCTGAGAAAGAGGAGATGAGCGATCTGAAAAACTATAAAATTAAAGCCAAGAATGAAAAGAAAAAGAAAGAAGTCCTGAGTTCTGTTTATTCTGAGTAAGTTTATCAATAATCAGCTGCACTTTCTGACTGTAAATTCACCTTAAACAGAGCAAAAAGTAACATTTTTGTACGTGAATTGAATCCTCAGGGAGGACAGAGAGCTGACGGAGGCTAAGACCAAAGTGGGGAAGAAGCGAAGAGATCGCATGAAGGACGCTGAGACGAGAGACGGAGCAGCAGAGGACGGAGACGCCGTCGTGGACTCTGCAGACGAGAAACTCGCTCAGGCGCTCAGGGAGGCGGCGGTCGAAGAAGAGGACGAGGAGGACGAGGTCCTGATCCCCAAGAAAAAGATGAAACGTGAAGAGCAGCCGCAGACGGAGCTCTCCGCTGTGGAAGCAGCAGGTGAATCTGACGAGGTGAAAACCAGAACTGAACGGCCAAAATGGTCCAAGAAGAAGCACAAGCGCGCCGGCGGACGCCTGGCATCGGGAAGCCACGGCGTGAAAATCGGCGGGCGGGAGTTCAGCAGACAGAGACTGAAGGCGTACGGTCTGAACCCCAAGAGACTGTTCTTCAGACAGCTCGGCAGGCAGAGACGGAAAGAGCAGGTGAAGAAAGAGAAGCAGAAGAAAAAGGAGTGAGACGCCGACACGATTACAGTCTATTATTACGGTCTAAAAATTAAACTCACTTTCAAACACTCTGAGTGCTTTACGGCCTCAAATTTACAATTATTATTTTGGGGAAAAAAATGTGAATTTAAAATTTTTACATGTAATTGTTAATTTGTTTAACAATTGAGATTATTAGTTTGATAAAATAAATCTATTTCTCTAGCTACACTCATATTTGTATTTCACAAACTTGAGATGGCATATTAGGGCCACTGTATAAAAAAAACAGGGCAATATTAAGAAATTAATGTTGCAAATTTGCAAGAAAAAAAGTCTGGTTCTTTGTTTTATATATCTCAAAGTTTTTAGAAAAATATGTATATTTTTTGTGGGGTCAAAGTACAACATTTTAGGGCTTTTGTAAATAGCATTAAGAAAACCTAAAATACAAAAAACGGAGGGCAATGTCTCTATAAAAGTCCTGATGCTGATGATAATCTGCTGATTGTCGGCTAAAATCCGGAGGATTTTTTTTATTGCAAAATCCAATTGCAAAGTATAATTTGATAAATTCGTCCACTGCAGGCGAAATACACGGCGGGCTGCAGCATCTGTGTGATGAGGTTGATCCAAAGTGAAGAGATGTGGTTCTTTGACCCCCAAAAAACACAAAACACAATTTTTCCAACTTTTTTCTCATAAATTTGTGACATTAATCCCAGAAATGAGTTTTTTTTCCTCATAATATTGCCCTGTTTTATTTTGCTAGTTTAAAATCTACAGTTGTCCTAATGCGCAGTTGTGGATTTTAGAGTAAACAGATGCTTTATTCCTATTAAGATGTCTATTTTCTTCTTGGTATTTCCAAATTTAAGCTACATTAGGAAGCACACTGTCCTTCCAGATTAGAGCAGACGTGAATCATAAATAAATTGTACTCTAAAAATGTGTTAATTCACATCTGCATCTCATGACGCCGCTCAGTGTCACAAATACATAAATGACTGAATAAAAATGGTAAACGTTGTACCCGTGTGTCCACACTTCACTGCACATTTTAAGATTTTTGGGGGAACTCATTGCAGACAGAGGTTTTCTGACTCAAAATATCCCTAATTTCTGAAGTTTCTTCTGAAAATAGTATATAGAAAACCTTCAGAGGAGAATATTCTGTGAACCTCATTAATAAGATGAAATTAAAGTGGATTGTATCATTAGAAAATCAAATCTGAGCAGTATTTCTGTTTAAACTGTTTTTACCATATATTTTACTGTGATGTTCAGATCTACTGTCCATTCAAATGGATGTTTTTTGTTTTTTTTTAAAAAAAATCCAAAATAAAAGCTCTTAATTCCTTGATTTTTTGGCATTTATCAGTGAAATAGCATCTAAAGTTCACCTTTAAAGCTGTTTCAACACAAATTTTGTATTTTAACAGCATGATTTATAGACAAACATGCCTCGCTCTTTCTGGTTTTGTCAGTCGGCCATGCTTGTTAAAGGAGGCGGCACGTCTCCACTTCAGTCCAGTAAAAATGACCCCCTGTGACTGCTATAATATTAACCCTTTCAAACCTGAGCAAAGTAATGATTTCTTTCAAAATATGAAAAGAGGACAATGAGTAATGAGACAATAGGAAATTAGTTAAAAATTACATTATAATTGGAAAAGAAGCAAAAATAAAATAAAAAATAAAGTTAAGGAAACAAGAAAATTACCTTAAGAAACTGCTAAAAATAAATAAAAATACTTTTTTTGTAACATTTTCCCTATTTTTTTGATAATATCTAATAATGTCCTTATAGCTATTGTTTAATTTAATTTCTTGTTGCCTTTTACATTTTTTTATTTTTATTTTGTGGCAATTTTTTTCAAGCAATTCTTGCCAAGCTGCTCATTGCATTGTCCACGTTTTCTTTGGGAAAAATACTTGTGAAAGGCATCTGAAAGCCAGACAACGAAATGGATGGCGACCAAAAAAAACCCCCAAAAAATAATGTTAAAAAAGAAATAAAATTTAAAAAAAATTAAAAATACTTGTTTTTCTGTAACATAATTCTAAATATGTAACAAAAGATTATGGATATAGTTTTCTAGACATTTTCCCTATTTTTTGATCTCCCTGCAGCTAATTTTAAAGCCAATTTCTTGTTGCCTTTTACATTTTATTATTTTTTTTTAATTTTCAGGCAATTCTTGCCAAGTTGCTTATTGCATTTTCCCCATGTTTTCTTTGGGAAAAAATACTTGTGAAAGGCATCTGAAAGCCAGACAACAAAATAGATGCCGACCAAAAAAACCCCCAAAAAACTAATGTTAAAAAAAGAAATTTAAAAAAAAAGTTAAAAATACTAGATAGACTATAGATATAGTTTTCTAGACATTTTCCCTATTTTTGATCATACCTAATCTCCCAGCAGCTAATTTTCAAGTCAATTTCTTGTTGCCTTTTACTTTTTTTTTTTGCAATTTTTCAGGCAATTATTGCCAAGTTGCTCATTGCCTTTTCCCCATGTTTTCACGAGAAATTATTTTTATTAGATTCCAGAGGTTAAAATGTTTGTGAAAGGCATCTGCAAACCGCACAACATAACTGATATCTACCCAGGGTCTAAAGGGTTAAGTGTGGCCGATACTCCTGTACAGCAGGTGGCGGTATGCACGTGTGCTCTGCTCTCTACCGGCCGATGACCAAAGAAGAAGAGCAGAGCGGAAGAAGACGCAGAGGCGGGCTCGCTGTGTGAGTTTGAATCGCGGTGAAGAGCCACACGGTGAGTTTTCATGCTTTATTTTGACAAAATGTGCTTATTTTTAACGCAAAAGTTGTCCTTGCCGGTTATGTGAGGAGTTGACGGTATTGTTTGCGGCCTGTTTCCGGTGTCAGGCTCGTTTGATCGCAGTTTAGCTGCCGCGTTGTAACGTTTACGGTTGTAAACAAAACGGCGGCGCTTTCAGGCGTTTTCGCCTCTGATTTAGAGTCATTTGTGTGTTTTTTATAAATGTTAAATTAAAAAGCAGCTAAAATTTCAGCGTTGGAAAGTCATATACGTTCGCTGAAATTAAGTTATTAAGAAAAGTGTTGTAACGTATTTCAGGTTTTCCGGTAACGTATTAAAGATGACATTTATTGATGTTAAATGTATGTAGAGGGCGAAAAATTACTTATGTGCCAATAAATAAATGTTTAAATATATGAAGAAATAAAGAAACTCGGAAACAAAAAAAATGTGGCTAAATAAATACAGGAATAAATTAATAAAAATGGAAATAAATAAATAATGGTATGAAGTACAGGAATGAAAGAAATGAAGAAAAAGTATAAATTACAAGAATAAAGAAATACACCCTGAATTAAATAAAAAGTTGTTAATAAATGCAGGAATAAATAAATATGAAAATAAATTAAGAAATGTATAAATAAATACAGAAATAAAGAAATATAAACATGGAAATAAATAAATGAATTTATAAATAAAAACAGGAATAAAGAAATGAATGTGGAAGCAAATAAATAAGTATAACTAAACAAATAAATACTGAAATAAATTTGGAGACAAATAAATAAATGTAAAAAAATAAATAGAGGAATAATTTATATAATTTATTTTTATATTGATATTAAGCTAAAATACACAGTATTTTTAGTTGAATCTTTCTGTTATTTGATTTCTAGCATCCAGTGGACCCACAATGGCTCAAGGTCATAAATTTCAGGACTTGGAGGAGACCGGGAAGGTTTTGGTGGATTTCATCAACAGCAGCCAACCGAAGATACTGAGACGAGTGAGAGATGAACAGCAGGCGCTTTTTGATCAACATGTTGAAACAAAAAAAATCTTGACACAGATTTTAAAAGGCAAGTAATCAGACATTTCATTATGTGTTTTTTTCATTTGTCAGTGCTCTATACTTTTCCAGTGTATTAATACTTTTAAATGAGGAAGATTTTGGCGTTACCTGTCATCGACAGTTTAGGTTAAAAGTAGATGCACGATAACAGGATTTATGACATCATACCGAAAACTCAGATTATAACATTTTTGGCCGATATATATTTTACCGATAATAGTAGGATACTAAACGCACTGCATTATGCTGCGTGTCAAACTGCGAGATCAGTCCAAAGCATGTCATCAGTCAGCAGCAGGGGTTAACCCGTTGTTTCTTTTTCTTTTCGGCCACTCGGTGTTCACTGTAGTGTAGGGGACACTGTTACGGAAGTTATGCAATAAAACAACATTTCTGCATCCAAAAACAAACCAATAAGACTATCTAAGATTGATTACTGTGGCGGATATTTAGTATTTTGACAGTTCTATGTATCAGCGTTTTATTGTCATGATTGCCGATAAAATTAAATAACTAAAAAGTGCAAATAAAGAGTCAGCATAGGAGAAAGCTCTAATTATTCTTTTTTTATTTAAATTTCCACTTGACTTCATAAAGTTGTTGGGAACTTGCTGTGTATGATGTTAAAAGTCTCAGTTTTGATGAAACATTTGGGCATTTAAACAAAGTTTTGTGTTGGAGTTTATTGTAAATGCATATCAGTGCTAAAACAGGTTTATCAGTCTCAATAACTACTAATAATTGGTATCAGCCCTGAAAAACCAATATCGGTCGACCCCAAGTTATATGTGCGGTGTCTGACGTTAGCAGTAAGTTACCAAATTAAATTCTTTATGCACCCATTAAACTTTCCAAATTTTAGTGTTTCAGGCACGGACCCTCTGACCCTCATTTTCACCTTTCTCTTTGTCTCCTTCTTCTTTGTTGTCTCTCCTTCGTCATCAGATGTGGCTCAGACTGAGGAGAGTACGGGCCAGAGGCTGCTGGACATGGAGGAGGAGAAGCAGCAAAGGGAGAGGGAGCTGGAGAGCCTGGAGGAGCAGCTGAGGCAGCACACAGCCAAGGGCCAGATGACCGACTCAGAGTTACAGTATCTTTTTATAAGTCTGGGTTCACCAGAAAGTCTTTTCAGTGTCATTATTAAACTTGTCCGGCTCTATTTGCTCTTTTTTTTGTGTTAGCGTCCTTAATCGTCCTTCAGATTCCTGCAGAGAGAGTTGGACAGTCTGAGAAACACCGAACACGAGCTGGAGACGCTGCAGAGCGAGGTGGATGAAGACACGACCGAGGTCATCCCGTCAGCAGTGTGAGTGTTAAGAGTCTCTTAATACGCAATTAACTTCAAATCTCCACTTTAAGCAGCTAGAGCTGGAGACAAGGAGCAAGAATAATAAACCAGATACCCTCACATAAGGGTACTTGTTTGAATGCCGATTAAAAAAACACGATCAGACACTGGCGGAAGACCCTTTTCTTAAGTTAAAGTACTAATACTACACTGTGAAAATACTGTGGTATGAGTAAAAGTCCTGCATTCAAAATGTGACTTAAGTAAGAGTAAGTAAATATAATCAGGAAATTGCACTGAAAGTATTACAAGTAGAAGTACCCAAAGGCATAAAAATCTTTAAAAAAATAAATTAAATAAATGATTAACATCTAAAAATAAAACAAACAAAAAATAGATAATATAAATAACAAATTAAATAAATAATAAATAAAACGTAAAAAGAAGAAACACCCTCCGAGAATCAAAATTATTTAAGAATAAATACAAAAAGATTTGAATGTTTATAAAAAATAGTGGGCACTTAATTTATGTGAATTAACCGATTGCAGTTGTACCTATTTTACTTTAAATTATAACAAAATATATTTTATAAAGTCTTCTTATGTTCCTCATGCAAAAATTTTACCCTGTAAAAAAAACTTCAGTCGTCAGATAAATGTAGTGAAGTAAAAAGTGTGATGGTTTTCCTTCTGAAATGTAGCCGAGTAAAAATATGAAGCAGCACTGAAAGTAAATACTCCAGTATAGTACAAGTACCTCAAATTCATACTAAAGAAAAGTACCTGAGTAAATGTTAGTTTAATTTCACCGCTGCGATCAGATGAGACAAACAAGATCATCTGTGTTACACTCCGTTTTCTGACAATATTTACGTTTTGGGGTTTTTCTGCAAATTGTTTGATGTATTTGTACTGATGTACTCCCTCCACAGATACGTGTCTCAGCTGTACTACCTAATTTCCAAGATCAAGTGGGAATATGACACCCAGCCCAACATCTTAAGAGGAGGTACCACTTTTTTCTGTTGTCGTTATAAAATCTTGTGTGTCTGTTAACGGGGCTTCAGGTTTTCGGTGTTTTTCCTCTTGCAGTGCACTACGGCGCAGACCTGGCGACTCCCATCAACATCGACACCTCTGCGAGATCTCGAAATGACGTAAGCGACCAGCTGTGGGGCTTTGTCAGCACTGAGTGGTAGATGGAGGATGGTGGTGGTGTCCGAAATCTTGTGCACCCTTTTTTTTGTTTGTCTGTAAATGTTTTTGTCTTCTTCTGTCCTTTACATTTATTCTTCTGTTCGACACAACACGGATACTGTTTATAAATTAAATATCTCAGACCTTATTTTTTCATTCAGTAGTTATTTGATAACTATATTTCTGCATCATGTGGACATTTAAGAGTTTTGTAGTGTTCGATGACACAAAGTGGCCACTAGATGTTGCTGATGTGCTGTTTTGTAAACGCAACATAATTTTAAATAGATTTTTTTCAGTAAAGATTCATACTTGAGTTACAGGATGACGAGCAAAATGAAGTTGCTGAGGAAAACTGTTTGATGCTGTTGAAAGCTTCAGAGGAGGCATCAATTAATCGTTCAGTCAAATTTTATTTATATAGCACTTTCCAAACAAATCAAATGCAATTTAACGTTTGTTAGTTTAAGAAACAAAAACAAGAACAGCAAATAAAAACAGGCAAAAATGTATCTTACAAGAATAGAAAACCATAAAATTTTGATGGTAAAACAAAACTAAAAAGATGAGCTTAGTTTATGTTTAAAAGTATCAATATTTGCAGCTTTTCTCCGATCATATGTAAGTGTATGTTTAAGTATATGTATACTTTCATAATAGTTTAGGCCGCTGGGTTTGTCAGATGAACCCTGCAGTCCCGTCAAATAGTGCCCACCATGTTCAAATATGGTCTCATTAATGGGTGATGAACGAGGTGTTTTCGGGCGGTCCGTCTGTCCGCTTGGACTCAGTCATGCGCTAATTATGACAAAATTTCACCCAAATGTCAAGACAAGGCAGCTTTATTTGTACAGCATTTTTTATATAACATGGCGATTCAAAGTGCTTCACAGAGCAATAAAGTATAAAAACATAATAAAGGATACAGATTAACAATGAAAGATAAAAGGTCAAATTAAACACTCAAATATTTACTTTTTTTTAAAATATAAAAAAATCATTAAAAATAGCAAAAGTGCAGGCGGGGGGTGCAAAAAAAAAGATTTAAAATGTTTTTAAATCAAGTTTAAAATAAGTTTGCAGTCATTACCGCTTGGAATAGACAGTGTAAAAAAAGGAACATTTTTATTAATTCATATTTGGTTTATTTGCTCATTTCTGTGTGTACTTCTGTGTGTACTTTCCAAAAACAACAAAAAGTCTTTATGCATTTTTTCTTTACACTTCCTCACATCCTGTGAACAAACAGGAGCAGGAAGAAGAAAAACTCATAAAACCTGCCCTTTTCTTCTGTACATTTTTAACTTTGAGTTAAAAGTGGTCTGAGTCATCTCTTGAATTTTCATCTGGGACGTTATTTCAGATTATTGTTTTGTTTAACTCTTTGGACGGTCAGTAGGCCGGCCCCGGGTGTCCTTCGGGTCGTCAAAGGTTCATATGTCACAGGCGTGTCAGAGATATATTTGGGCGCTGACATGCAGAGTGATTTATAGACAAGCAGCGGGATTTTAAAATCACTTCTCTGAGTGACAGGTAGCCAGTGTGAGGATTTCAGAGCCGGAGCAATGTGGTCATATTTCCTTGTTTTTGTCAGGAAAGTTGGTCCCAGACTCCCTGTTGAGTTGGGCGTACGTTGAAAATAGTCCCCTGCCACCCTCGATTGTTTGAGAGGTGATTAAGGCCCTGGTATGATTGGTATTTAGAAGTTGATTTGTCAGAAATCAGACATGATAGTGTCATAAAATTTAAAACTCAGCAAAGAGAAGATGCTGACATCTCTTTGGGCAGCACTGATGGTGCCCACGTCATTTTCTGCAGTACAGAGCATATGTTGATATTTATTTATACCCATAAACCTGCTCTGCTGAGAACTGAAACCCCTTCTTCTTTGAAAAAGCATTTAATGGCACGGCTGCGCAGCTCTGCAGCACGGCGAGTGGTTAAGAGTGGGCAGGTTTACATTGACGCTCGTTTATCACATGTACCATCTTTTGGAGGAACCATGCACCCGTGTGTGGTTTCCTTACGGTAAACAAAGCATCAACTCGCTTACACTGGCTTATTTCTGCAACTTCATCAATTCTTCAGCCACACGTATTGCATATCTTAACAAGTGGTTAACAAGTGGTTTAAATGGAGGTGGTAAAGAAGCACATCGCTGTCGTTTTGACGTGATGCCTAACTCGCCTTCGACTATCAACTAACTTCAGTATGGTATATTATGGTGGAAGTTGATATAGGTGTTAATAAGTGCTGTGTTTGATTCCGAGCATCGCTCTTACCTACATCCTCATAAGTTAATATGTTTAATTAACACACTCATTAAACTTAAGAAGCTCTACAAGAATATGATAAATAGCAGCCAGCTGTCTCTATTCTATGCAGGATGAAAAATGACATTAGTACAAATAAATAATATGCTAAAATAAATATGAAAATAAATGAATGAAAGAATAAATAAATGCTGAATTAAATATAGAAATAAATTAATAAATGTTTAAATAAATGCAGCAATAAATAAAAATGGAAATGAGGAAATAAATGTATAAATAGATTTGGAAATAAATGTTTAAATAAATACAGAAATGAATAAAATAATAAGTAAATAATAGATTGTAAATAAATAAATAAATATATATATGCATGGATAAATAAAACAATGCATAGAAAAAAATGGAAATTACATAAAATGTCTAAATATAAATTTAAATTAATAAATAAATTAATACATGTTGAAATGAATATTGAAATGTGATAAATGCATAAATACAACAATCAATAAATGGTAAAATGAATAGATGACTTCATAGATAAATAAAACGTAAATATAGAAATAAATAAGTAAATATATATGGAAATTAATAATAAAAAGACACGTTGAAATAAATAGATAAATGCACAGATAAATATAATGATCAAATGTTGAAATAAATATGGAAATAAGTAGATAGTAGATAAATGTAGATGAATAAAATAATAAATCAATACATTTTGAAATAAATAGATAAATAAATAAATATGGAAATAAGTGAAAAAAAATGTTGATGTAATAGTTAAATAAATACATAAAGGCATAGACAAATACATGTTTAAATACATATGGAAGTAAATAGATGAAGGCAAAATAAATAAAAGAAATGTTGAAAAAATATTTAAAATCTTAATAAATAATAAAAGTTGGTAATTATAACAGGAAATAAATATTTTACATTTATTTACACATCTTTGTACAACTATATGTATTTATCTAATTCTTTTTTAAACAAGGCAGGAGGTCCTAAACTCTACACTCATTTATTTATGAATTTATTTACTTATTTATTGATTCTTATGTCATGTTTTGTCCTTACTAGTACAAGAGAAACATATGGCTCTGCAATAAATCATATTCCTGTGGAGCTTAAAAAGGTCAATTCACAGGAAGTCCTCACATAACACCACCACCACCTTATGTTAAACCATAATACATAAAAGAAAATGAACAAAACTTAGTATGATAATATTTTTTAGTTTATCTATTAAAATGGCATTTATTTTATTTAGACTATTTTTTCTGTAGTTTATAACACTATACTTTGTATATTGACAATGGCGAGTGTTTTAGTTTTGTTTAGCGGTGAGAAATGAGAGGGATGTCGCTCAGCGAGAGATTTGAAACTTTCACATTAACCATGAAAACAAAACTAGCTGAGGTGAGTAAAAAATGTACACAGACATGCATGTAAACTTCATTCACATATGTTTTTATTCAGTGCACATATAAAAAGTGACATCATAACTTAAGTGAGTTTTTTTACAGATAAAAAAAATGCAGCTCAGAAGAGTTTATAAAGATATTTACAAAGCATACAAAAAATTCAGTAAATTTAGATTTTTTTTTCCTTTTTACATTTATGTACAATATTACAGTCAGCAAAGTTTTATGCCTCTAAGACTACAACGTAATTTCCCTGTACTAAGCCCACACAGTCTGATGTCAGGGCTTTGCTGCTGTGTGGAACAAGATCATATCAGCGCTTTTTCACAAGAAAAACAGATTCGTATCATTTCATGGGGAACTTTCTCCCACAAGAAAGACATTATTTAAAGTGGTGATAGACACATTTACGAAGTGAATTTTAATTGTGTTATGTAATGGCTGCAGATAAATGACACCATCTGTGTTTAGATCGGTTCCCAAAAGACTGTTTCATTGCTGTTTTGCTGCGAGGGCAGCGCTGTTTACTTCCTGTCAGCTGCCAAGGAAACAACAAGAGAAGGAAAGGTTATGCCGTCTTTGGCAGCGTTTGAATTTTGCCGTGGTGCCAGAGTTTTTCGAACCCACTATGAAGACGAAGATAGTGGAATCCCACATGCAGAGTGAGAATAAAATTTAAACAAACGGCGGGTATTTTCCCAAAAAGTAATGTTTTATATTATAAAAACGTTTTATGTAAAAAAAACAAAACAACTAACCCTATATCATCACAATCATTTTTGTCAGCTCATGTTAATTTTTTCTTCAGTTTGTAAAATTGTTCTTAAATTTAATTCCAATAGTTTCTGAAAATTTGAAATCTAACCTGCCTTAAGCTGTAGGAACCCTGAAAGCGCTAAACTGGAAGTAACTCCCCCTGTTGGCGAAATTCTCAACTGCGTCTACTCTGTTCTGACGGTGCGGAAGCAGAGTGGAAGATTTTGGTAATTTCACACACAGAAGTTGAACTTTTTTTCGCTCCATGCGGCACTGAGCAACTTTCATGGGAATAACTGTGCTCCGCCTCTGATGCTGCATCCAATTCGCTTTATACATCCATAGCTCCTTCTATATGGCGGGAATTTCCCGCCGTTATCCCGACTTGCCGCTCTGTATAAGAGGCACAATCCCAGAATGAGGGGACAGAGTTGTCATTGCTTCATCGGAGGTGTAACAGCATTGAAATGATGTCTGTATAAACGGGACAACTGTCAGGACAGGGTCAGGGCGGCACAGGTGTGACGTTTTGGTTATGTGTAACGTATCTGACCCACCTTTAGAGATTTAAAAAGTAGGTGGCCACTAATTCAAAAAAAATAAGAGGAGCAACAGAAAATGTCCACGAATTGGAAAATGATGAGATTCGGAAGCTGCACCCTCCGAGTTGAGGACGCCATATAAACAGGGGCTCTTAATGATTGTTAATGCCATGTTATTATTGTTTAAAAAGGGCTGCTGACGTGTTTGTTATATGTCCCACTAGAGGCCGCTGCTGTTGTGTTAATTGCCACCCCTCTTGCTTCCGCTATACCGACACGCTGTCTAAAATCTTACACTGGAGCAGCATGATGCTGCTGTTGTTGCGGCTCTACAGCACAGTCTCTGTGTCAAAAGGGGCTCACTGGAACAACCGAAATAACTGTGGAAACTCTTGGTAGTTGCTAGACTCTGAAGAAAACAGAAAGCGATCCGTCTTTGCAACAGCTGCGCCAACAATAATATTATCCTTGACGCTTTGGCAACACTGCTCACCTGACAATCATGCCAATAAAGCAGATTGAAATTGAAATTAATACCACTTGGAAATGTGAGAAGGCAGAAGTTGTCTGTTTCCACTTAAAATTTTTGTCCACGACCTACAGCATATCGCTGATATTCTGCGTTACACCAAGAAGGCGTCAACAAACCTCCACTGTCTGCTTTATGGCCGTTAGTCATTCATCATGTGTCACTACATGTGTTAAGGAGGACCTCCAAAGCTGCAAACCGCTCTGCACATCCCTCCGTATGACGTCCTCAGTGCGTCTCCAGGCCACGGAGCCTCTGATCTGGGCCGAGGGGGACCTCTACCCAGCGCTGCTGCTGACCAAAACTCACATGGCAGAAATTACATGGGTTTGGCAGCAGGTTTTGGGTGTGGATGCTCCGTGTTTGTAACAACATGTCATTATGTGCTACACAGGGAAAGGAGATAAGGGCAAACCTCATGCTTGAGACTTGCACACTGTAAAATCTGACCTGTTGGTTTTACTTTAAAAAAAAAAAAAGACTTAAATACTTAGAATTGAATTACATTTACTTAATTTAAGTTTATTATTAATTTAAAGACGCCTTTCCCAAGTATTTAAACCTTTGAAACCAAATTGTTTTTTTTTTTTGGTTTGATTTTTTTCAAAAACATTGGAATTAAGGCAAGGAGCAACATGGGTAAGAAATGTTCCACAGATTGCAAGAATTTAATAGACTTTGAAAAATATTTTTTAAAAGCTAGGGGAAAAAAATTATATATAAGTGATCAGAATTTCAGATTTGAAATTATGTTGCAAAATTTGTATAATTCTTGAGCACTTTTTCTGTGTCATTTCCTTGAGACTTTTTTAAAACTTTTTTAAAAAATAATTTCCAATGTTTTTCAAGAAATCAGTGTTTAAAAGGGTTTTGTAAATACAGCTGAAGATTTCTAGTAATATTTAAATTACTTTTTAAGACAATCGGTTTCCAAGATTACTTTAAGTAATATCAACTTGTCGTCTGTTGACGCCTGCACAGTCTTTGGTTTCATTGCATGTGGAAAAAGATAAAATGAAATGACTTTTTTTAATACTGTTCAGCGACTAAAAAAATAAAAGTAAGAACTATTTTTTTCCACAAGAAACCTACACTGTAAACTCACAAGCTCATCTTACTTTTAGAAATCTAAGAAACCGATTGCCTTGATTATAGTAAATATAACTATTAGTTTAGATTAATGTTTATACTAATAGTTAAGTTTACTTAAAGTTTTAAATAAATTTTGTGAAGTTGCTGTAACTTAAAAATGACGCGAGAACTCACTTGTTTTTTTTTTTCTAAGTGTTAGCAACTTAAGTTTTTAAGTGAGCTAAGTTAGCTTGACTTAGCTTTTTTTTTAATCAAACAGCATGACTTTGGGCCTTGTTGAAATCCTAAAACAAAGACAAGGATATTATCTGAATATTATTATTTTTTAGATTTTTTTATAAGGCTTAAAGTGGATTTGCTTTGATTGTATAATTTTGTTTGTTTCCACGAACACTGGTCTTGTCTCAAGATACTCAAAATAATCCTGCATTTTTTGTTTTGCTTACTTAGTTTGCCAAACGCATCAGTTTCCTACGAACACCTGTTAAATCAGACTAACTTGGTTTGATTAAGTCGCTGTCACTAAGAAAAAACAAGTTAATTTCACTCGCCATTTTTAAATTGAGTACATCAAAATTGTTAGTAAACCTAACAAAAAAACAAAGTAAACATAATGCAAGAAAAGGCATGTTTACTTTTTCGTGGCGATCGGTCGCCGATACTTTTTAAATGTTTAAATAAGATCAACTCGTCAGATTTCACAGTGGACTTTTGAGGCTCTGACACTTCAGTTTTTCATGATAATAAACTTTAAAAATTATTGTCTTTCTCCCAATTTGAGCATTGATCACGTGCATCGAGCTCAATCCGTTCATGCCAAAAACTTGGGCAGAGTGCAACGTAAACCTTCAGTTCCTGTCGTACACTCGACTGGAGCACACATGCAGCTCAGATCTGAGACGAGCAAGTCTTTAGTGCGAGTTCTCGTTCTCAGCGTGTCATGTTTTGGACATCCGGGGGTAAATTGCTTTGATGGTCGAGGGTGTAAAGTTTCCGGAGGACACGGTCGTCTCCACTCCCTCCAGTCTGTGAGAGGGTCCATCCGCCTTACTGGTGCTGCACTCCAGGAAGGGCATCCCGATCTTCTTCACCTGCCCGTCCTTCGTCAGGAGGCAGGGTCGGCAGAGCAGCCGGAGGATCGCCCGCCTCATGTCCTTGCTGGTCAGCGTGTAGATGATTGGGTTGAGGAGGGAGTTGAACATGGCGATGCCGAGGAAATAGTCCGCCTTGAGGAGCACGCCGCAGCTCTTGGCTGGACAGAAGAAGTCCAGCAGGAGGAGGATGAAGAGCGGCAGCCAGCACATGATGAAGACGCCCAGGACGATGGTGACGGTCTTCAACAGCGCCATGTACTTCTGGGACTTTCGGTAGAGGCCTTTGCGCTGCGGGACCGAAGCGAGGCGCTGGGTGTTGGACTTCACGATGCGGAAGATTCGCACGTACAGCACCACGATGGACATGAGGATGGCGCTGAAGATGGTGATGCAGAAGAGGATGTAGCTCTTGGCGTAGAGCGGGAGCACGGTGGAGCACTGATCCAGCTGGCCCATGCAGTTCCAGCCAAGGACGGGGAGGACGCCAAGGAACACGGATAACACCCAGCTCGCTCCGATCAGTGCAAACATCCGCCCCTGTTTGTCCCCTTGATACGGCTTCATCCTCACCATCGTGACATGGCGCTCAATGGCGATGGCGAGCAGACTGATGACCGAAGCGGCCAGCATGATGAACACGCCGCCCTCCCTCAGGAACCAAAGCACCGGGGTCATGTTTAAAGTGTTGGCGCCGGATGTTATGATGTTCACCATGTAGGTAAAGCCTGCGAGCAGGTCCGAGAGCGTCAGGTTGCCCAGTAGGTAGTACATGGGCATGTGGAACTTCTTGTTCTTCCAGATCGCCAAAAGCACCACGGCGTTCTCCATGACGATCAGCAGGCACACCAGCAGAAACGCGATGGCCTCCGATGTGAGTCCTTCCTTGTACTTGTTCTCTTGCAGTTTTCCCGTGTAGTTGTAGTGCGTCAAGATGACCGCGTTACTCTGGTACTCGTGAAACATCCTGAGCAGGTTCCTCGTGGCGGGGGTTATGGGGATGGCGGACGGGGCTACAGCAGCGTAAGCAGCATGGAAAGACTCTGTGGCCATTTTTGGCGCTTCCACTCGAAGATGCTTTTTCTTTTCGTCACCTTTTTCTGATTTTAAGATTAGATCCACAGACCAAGCGTCATGAAGTCCTCCGGCTGTGCATTCTCTCTGAAAGCTTGAAAAGACAGAAGCAGTTGTTTCTTTTGATGCTATCAAGTAGGATATCCTGTGGTTGAAGAATTTTCCTCCCCAGAAAAATCACACGTTTTCAATGCCGAGCCGAGCACTAGGGGGCGACGAGAGTCAGCCTGCATTTAAAAAAAAAAAAAAAAAACGAGGAGAGGGGGGTTAGTATTGATGATGCAAAATAAACATGATCATTATCAACAGGAAAAAAGGAAATTGATTTAGAGATCCCTCTCCAATTAATCCCCAGAATACATACAGATAATTACACATAATAGCGATCATATCTACGTAATTAATGAGGGGGAAAGCCTCCAGTATGGAAGAGGACTTCTTGTAGTATGAATAAAAAGGACAAAAAAAAAAAGTTTACAATGGGATTAAAATATGGAACACTTTCTAAATCAAAACCAGAGTTTTGAAACATTTTCCTTATTCCTTAAAAGAAGCTGTTTTTTAATTTGTTTTTTTTATTTTTTATTTTTTATTTTTTTTAATCTAAACCCATTTTTTTACAGTGTTGGACAGTGTTGGAGACAAAACAAATACTAATCGACTCGCATAAATAGCTACATATAAGCTGTATGACAATAATCATCATAAATACACATGTTTTAAAGTATGCAAACCTGTTAATTTAACTCGTACAGACAATAAAACTGATGCATGTTTGCACCATGGTAATCAGAATAAACACGCATATATCTTCATAAATACGCATGTTAAGAATTCAATCCGGCAAATTTAACTCGTACATGCAATTACACTAAACTTATTGGTTGATGACCGAACAGACTGGTTGATATAATGACATAACTAATGGAAACTATCTTGCATCTTGCATGTATGTGTGTGTGAATCATAATGATCTGAATAAATACGCATATTTATGCTTAAATGCGCACGAATTAATGTATCCAAACCGGCAAATTTAACTCCTGCACACAATTTGACAGAACTCCTCGGTTAGTAGGTGGGCTTACAGGTTAATATAGGGACACAACAAATGAAAACTATCTCACATCTTGTGTGGATCGTAGTTACCTTTAAAATTACGCACGTACATGCGTAAATACGCACGGATTAAAGACCAAATTTAACACATACAGACAATTAGATTTAACTTATTGGTCAATAATTTCTTTACAAGTTTTTACTGACATGCACGCACTAGCAAAATATGTATAACGTCATAACTGTCCACATTATTGATAGTGCAAGAGTTAGAAATTACAGCTAACATAGTTAAGTTACTACAAATGTACCACCGAGCAGTTTGGACGCGTTTTACGCATCTTATCGGGCTCACATGGCAAAAAACGCAACTTTTTTAACAACTTAAACTTTTCCACGCACCTGTGAAACCGTGTAAATATCCAGAGAAGCTTCAGCTGAAATGATCCCAGAGAGAGAGAGAGGAGGAGACGACGGGTTCAACCGACCAGCGACATGCGAGTGTGATGTGGGAACGGAGCGCGGGGCAGGACTCAACACGCAGTGGGTTGGTCTCTAATGTTTGTGCCCTTCAACGATTTCCCTCCCTCCTCCGCCTGACCCCGATTTTTTTTTTCATCTGATTTGCCCTGCGGAGGCATCAGAGCTCGGTGACAAATTATATGTTTTTGGTTGCAACAACTGAAGAGGAAGAAAGTGAGATTTTTCACCTCATGGTGCAGTTTGCCCTCAGGTGCTCCCACGCTACTGAAAAATGTTGCCAGCAAATGTAGCTCTCATGTTTGCATTCAATCAGCTTTTGAAGTGTAATTACTGATGCAGATCATCGCAGCTCAATGTTGCTCTGCAGGTTTGACAGATTCTGTGGAAATCTCTTTCTCCCACAGTCAGAAACACTCTAAACTAAAACCACAAGTTAATTTGTTAGAGGAAAAACTGTAATTTGTGAGGCAGGTGCGGCTGACTCTCTTCTGCAGGCCAGAAACCCCAGATTCCAGAAAATAACTTGCAGATAGGCGTCATCTGTAATTATCTTTGAGTTCACACATCAAGAAAAAAAAATTACATTTTTGGCCTTTGTGACATTTATAGAAATGTTTCCCCCTCTGGGCATGTTTTAAGACTTTCAAAAACCCCAGCTTTGAATAATTTGTGTACAAAAACTTTTAATTATCTTGTCAATAATGCTAAAATTACATTTGCTCGTCCCTCATGGTGAAAAAAAACAATTTATGAAAATTTTCATTTCAAACAGCTGGACACAAGATGTGTCTTCTTCATTGAAAAGTGAATTCTCAGTGTGTGTGTGTGTGTGTGTGTGTGTGTGTATGTATGTATGTGTAGGTTCACTGGAGGCTGCACGTTTTCACATCACACTTGTCTAATTTGCATATTGAACCACAGCTAGTTTCTATAGTTGTCACAACCTGACGCTCACAAATTCAGGTGTCAAATTTGAGCAACAAAACCTGATTGTTGCCAGAAGAAAATTGTGGTATTGTAGGTTTCTACAAACCGCAGATATCACATTTGTGCATTTAATACATATCATATCGATGTTGTTAATGTGATTTTGTATATAAGCTCACTTTGTCACTGGATGTTGGAGGGGATTGTGGAAAGTGTGACATGTAGGCAAGATGCCTGCCAAGCTACAGACCTCTGTTTGAGACCAACAACAAAACTATTTTTGTTTTTAATTAGCGAGTCATTGCTGCATTTCAAACACCTTTAGCCACCAAACGTGTATTTTTAGCTCTTTTTACACAGAGATTGTGTTATAGAGCCGCCACAAAGTCCCCTTTCACAGCGCCTCTGCAGTTTTACACAGAACTAAACTAATGCGAAACATGCCAATAACTATCACCTGCCGTCTCCGTTATACGGCGGCAGATCTCGTCCTGTGTAAGGAGGGTAAGGAGCTCCTGGACTTCATTGTTTTCCTAATTTTTGGACATTTATAGCCAGTGTTAGCCGCTAACGCAAAACACATCATCAAAACGTCACACCCGTCCTGCCGGCTGGTCATTTTATACAGACGCAGTTTCAGCACTCTTATTACTTCCGGAAAACTCCGTCCTCTCATCATACAATCTAACCTTTTTATACATAATATGAGGCAGAAAAACGTCGTTATATTCCCGCCTTGAACAGGCAATGTAAAAGGGGCTTTTTAGCGACCTATCAATGTTTTTCGGCTGGCTATAGTGCCACCAAAAGCTTTTTTTTTTCGAACATGAAAGGCCTTTCCAGCTGTTATTGTGTAAGTATTTTAAGCCAAAACATGATCTTTACCCAAACGTAGTTTACCAAAGCATCGCT
Source organism: Plectropomus leopardus (assembly GCF_026936395.1). Taxonomy (NCBI): domain Eukaryota; kingdom Metazoa; phylum Chordata; class Actinopteri; order Perciformes; family Serranidae; genus Plectropomus; species Plectropomus leopardus. The sequence continues at coordinate 29,599,025 of NC_142193.1, forward strand.
GAAACGTAAAGACATGTAAAGTTTAAATGTGTTGGCTTCATAATTCTTTACAAATGTAGCATTTCAGGTAATTTGCAGAAATGTAAAACGCCAACATTTATTCTGCTGATTTGTTTTGACAAACTAAATTATTCTTCTCATATTTTCCAAATTGTTGAGCTAGTTTAAAGAAAGGAAAAGCTCCTCAGGGCCTTACAAATGTAACGTATATGTGGTTTGCCAGCATATTTTTCTGTCAGTTTTTTTTATATACCTTCAATATTTCAATATCATCAAATGAATAACTAAAGGAGATCATATTGTTTTAAACACGTTTTCAAAAAAGTGTCAGTTTTATCAAACTTGATTTTTAGGTAAAGTAACACAAAACAGTTTTTTAGAGGAGACTTTAACATGCTCTCACTCTGAATCAGAGTTATTATCTGACTTCCTTCTTCTGTTGTGAAAAGTGCTAAACAAATTAAGATTACTAATGATTTAAATCACCCTTTATATCTTATCACACCTGAATTCCCTCTCACATCAGCAAACACAGCTGGAGATAAAGATCCAGATCCCTACAGTCTTATCACCAAATCCATTATTTCTTTACCTGCAGGCTTTAGATAAAAAACTTTCCATGAGCAGTTTTTGAGATGACTCATTGATTAGTCACAGAGGGTATTTAGTTAATTTGTTAATCATTTCAGTAATTTAACCTGCTCTGGCTCCAGCGTTTCCATAAAAAAACGTAGAGGGAATTTCAAGGATTTTCCAGAAATGTATTAAAGAAAATGAAACTCAAAGCACATTTCCATACATGTGACATTGCTGGGATCTTGCTGGCAGAACGGCGGGGAAATTACGTAAGTTGAGGGTGGGCGAGCGAAGGCTGGACTGGTCCTTTTCTCTAAACAGGAAGCTGCCTCATTGTGCCTCGAAATGTGAGGGATATCCTTGAGAAAAAACACAGATGAGGTCAGTGGTAGGAACTGACACAGAGGGGAGCTGAGAGTGACGTCCAGCAAACACTCAGAGCGAATAATTAAAGACTTACTCATTTCCACTGAAAGGTTTTACTAATTGTGTTCAGCAGATGAAGAAGCCGGCTCATTTTATTGAGCGTCTGCTGTTTCCTGGAGGTCCGAAAAAAAAAAACCCTCTGTGACCCAACAAAGACCGGTTTTGTCTTTTATAGATGCAGACAGGAGATCTTTAGAGGGAGATATCAGGTCAACAGTATATGACGCATAGAAGCGATAGACATCATCGGAAAGAAGAAAACATGCTCAAACAGCTCAGCGTGGTGTGTTGAACCAACCTAATCAACACAGTCAGTGTTGGCATTGTACGTTTCTGCAAACCACGTTTGGATATGTTACATGTGAACATTGTTATGTCATAGATACAAACTACCTGTTAGGTTTAGGCACAAAAATACTTGGTTATGTTTAGGAAAAGATGATGTTTGGCTTAAAATACCTGGTTTTAATGGCACAAGCTCAGATGGAAACACAGAAATGTCTCTATAAAACACAGCAGTCGCTTTCTGTGGCACTATATCTTGGCAGGGAACTCAGTTATGTCTTGGTAAAAAAATAAAAAATAAATTAAAAAAAACTTTCTTAACACTATCCCCACTAGAAATGCAGCTATGTTATGGTTAAGAAATAAAAATAAATTTAAAAAAAATCACTTTTCGTAGCACCGTCTCGCAACGTCTTGGTAAAATTCCTGCACCGAATGCAGCAATGTTTTAGTGAAAAAACAGCAGCTTTGTGTCACTGTCCCTGCAGGGAATGCAGCAATGTCTTGGTAAAAAAAAACAGCCATTTTTTCATGGCACTACCTGGCAGTAAACCCAGCGATGTCGCGGTAAAAAACAAACGCTTGCTTTGCTCTGTCCTCACTGGAAATGTAGCAATGTTTCGATTTTTTAAAAAAAAGGAAAAAAACTTCTTGTTGCGCCATCTTAAGGAGAAACATAGCCATGTCTTTGTAAAAAATGGCCGCTTTTTGTTGCACTATCTCAGCAGTAATGTGTTGGTAAAAAAAAAAAAAACAAAAAAAAGCCTTTTGCTATACTACTGACTGGAAATGCAGCAATATCTTGTAACAACAAACCATGTTTTTGTGGCACTGTCCAAAGAATGCAGCGATGTCGCTGTCTCGGGTTATTTACATTTTGTCCAATAAAACTAAATATGTGGCAAATTCTCTAATGTGCGGACCTCGAACTAGTGATTAAGGAGAAATGTGGACTCAGGCTGCACCAGCTGGGAACCAATCATTTGGAGTGTTTGTAAAGGAGTGTTATATTTAACTTTTGTTTTGAAATAGTGATTTTCTTCAAGAGAATACCTCTAATTTTAGCTCCTCTCAGCACACCTGCTGGTCTCTAAGTGTCTCCTGGTCGAGTGTTTCTCCTGACTCATCCTGTCCCTCCGCTCCCTCAGGCCTACCCAAGCGAGTCTAATTTGCTCCTCTGACAGCCGAGCAGCAGTTAACCCCCCGCTGTGACCCCGTGAGGAACTCTCAGCATGCCGCCTCTGATTAGTTAACACACAAAGACCTGACAGCAGGACTCTCTGCTCTGTCTTTTCTTCCCTCCCTCAGCGGGAATCTGCTCTGTCTTCGTCCCTCAGGACACAGAGGAGTGACCAGGCGGGACCCACCCAGACGTCTCAGCGCCTGCGGGGGGGTGGAGGCCTCTCTGTATTCAGTATGCTCTGTCCGACTCTCTGGCTCGGGGTGATTTTTCCTGTGACGTTAATGCGCTCGCAGAGAGGAAGTTAAGTCAGTCCTGCTTTTGTGGTGATAGTCCGCTTTAGATTTACTGCAGCTTGTGTTGTCTCCTTCACTCGTCTGGCTGCTGTTTGTCGCAGACTGATGCGATGTTTGAGTAAATAACTATAAACGTTTCTCTCTGGTTTTGCACAAAGAAAAACTTTAGCAACATTGGTTTCTCACATTGAAAAACTCAGCTCTGAAAGCCGTCGCGCGCTTCTGCTCCGAGGTGTCACTGGTGCTCCATAAGATGCAGAATCACACCTCAGAATGAACTTCTCACCTCTCGCTTAACAGCTCGAAGCACACGGCCTCTCTAGTTAAAGTTATATCACAAAGACAACAGAGAAAAGTCACACCTTTCTAATTCAGGCAATCAGTTGTTAATGCTTTTTGGACTTTTGAATATAGAGTCGGGGTTTGCTTTCAGTCAGACGCTGTCAGCCGAGCTGGCAGTAAGTCACACATCTGCAAGGTTGTAAGTGTTAATCTTCATGTTACTGCTGTGAGAATCAAGCACATCGAAAGTCCCAATATTTCAGACGTGATAAGTGCAGTTATGTTAAATTCTGATGATCTATCGAAGCAAAAGGCCTCTCTCAGTCTGTGCTCTTGTGGACTTGTGAAATGTCATCAGTCGCAGCCCAAGTGCCGTTCCAGTTCAAAGTCTGCGTCCAGCCAAGTTCGGTCCGGCTGTCCGGATGTGGTCTTGCTCTGTCTTCTTACAATCACATCAGATTTTACTTATATAGCACCTTTCAAGCAAATCGAATGCAACTCAAAGTGCTTTACAGTTTCATTTAAGGGACAAAAATAAGAACAATATATGAATTAAGCAAAAACAGATCTTAAAGAAGTAAGAAAGATACAATTTTGATGTTAAGACACTAAATAAAAGCCGGACTAAAAAGATAAGCTTTTAGTTTATGTTTTTAAGTGTCAATATTTGCAGCTCCTCTCAGATCCTCGAGCAGGCTGTTCATGCATTTTTGGGGCGTAATGGCTAAAAGCCGAATCACCATTACATCAAGGATGCTTCAGGATGTGACTTGTGTGGACTTGGGACAGCCATGTATCCCATAATGCATAGCAGACGCTGTAATTTTTCAAAATTACTAATTGCTGTTTCGCAGAATGCCGCTTTACGATTGTGGTTGTTTAAATTTCAAATCTGTGGCAGATTTATCAAGTTAGAGCGTATTAAAAATTTGCATCCACATTTTTTACTTTCTTCAGGTTTTCAGTTTCAGATATCTGAAATTTTGTTTACCTACATCCACAAGTCTAAACTTTTTACTGTCATTGGCTTTTTATATGAGGGCTGTGGATCTAGAAACACTCAAAATATATATAAATATGTTCATATTATTCATAATAATGATTGATAGGATACACACACGTACATATTTGTGTATTTATGAATGATAACAAAAGGAGGAAAGGTTTTGTTTAAAACATATTTCGTTTTATTAACACTACAGTGACGATATTTAATGTAGACACGTTGGTTATATTAAGCAGGCTGCTGTTCCAGCTGCACAATGACCGTACTGTGTCCGTCCGTCGAGCTTGCCGAGTTTGAACTTCCAAGTCTGAACTTGGCGAACTTGGTATCGAGAAAGGGTCCTTAAACAAGGATTATGTAGATATAGACGGCTCCAAGGTAACGAAAACACAACAATTGCTATTTTCAGGTGATTACACACTAAAGAAAACATACTTATTATATTATATTCACTTTCTGACAATATTTCCTGTAAATTCTACACACTGGACCCTTTAAGTCAAAGTCTTTATACGAGTTAGTCAAGCAAGTCTCATTTCCTCAAATATGTAACTTGAATCTGACTGAAGTCGAGTCATGTGGCTCGTGCTACGCCGGCTGCAGTCGAACTTCTTTATGTCACCTGCAGAGTCTTGAAGAGGGAACATTCAGAATGAGGTGATAACCATAAACTAGCGATGTCGTTTCTCAGTTAGAAAGTGTTGAGTTTGATCCTCTGACAGCAAAGGTGAACCTGAGGTCAGGGTTTCTGTTTGTGTGTTATCCTTGGTGATCAGAAAAAAAAGCTACTCCAGAGTCCTTTTTTTAAAAAAAAATAGAGGAAAACACAGGAACTTTAATGCAATGTCCAGTGCTGTTGTGGCTGCCAGAGATTTATGGGAATCCTAGAAATAGCCGGCCTTTTGTTGCTTTTCTGCCACACTGCTTCATGTGCAGCTGTGCCGGGCAGCGACCTCGCTCTCAGCTCCTAATAAGGGGAAATGGGAAGAACATACGTTATATGTTGGATGTGTTTCTTTTCCATTGCTTCCACGCTGTACGCTGTGTTTGTGTCGGGCCGGCTCACTGTACCTGACTCTGCCCGCTGTAGTCTCCAGTCTCCAGCTGCTCTGTCTGCATGTCTGTTGTGCCTCCTTTTCTTATCCAACAGCACTCAGTGCCTCGCGTCGTCAAAGCATTCAAATTCAGATCAGATTGCAGCCTTAAAGACTGTTTGCTCCACCGTTTCTCCTGCTTCTCATTTAACTGTGTTTTCTCTATCATGCAAACATGGCTGTAAAAAGTGACATTTACATTCAGTCTGCTTTATGTAGTGCATCTGTGGAACGTGCAATGTGCAAAAACTGCGATTAGGGGATAAAAACTCTGCTGGAAAAACAACAGTGGTCCCTAAAAATGACCATGTTTGCCACGGTTTGTTAAAAACAACCACATTTTGGGGGCTGAAAACCATTGGTTCCTAAGGAACAGCCATGCTTGCGGGGAGGGGATCAGCCGTAAAAATAACCAAAGGTCCCCAAAGAACACCTATATTTGAGGGCTTAAAGGTTGCTGGAAAAACAGCGATGGGTCCCTAAAAGCATGTTTGGGGGCTAAAAATGCCATTTGAAAGAAACTCATAGTTTGCATAAAGAATACCACCAACATTTGGGAGGATAAAAATCTGCTGGAAAAACAGCCATGGGTCCCTAAAAACTGTCAGAACTGAGGGAAAAAAGCTGCAGGAAAAACATCCATGTCTGGGGGCTTAAAGCACGTTGGAAATACAGCCACATGTCTCCCAGAAATACCCATTTTGGGGGCCAAAAAAACGCTGAAAAAAATTGCAATGGGATCCTAAAAACAGCCACGTTTTGGGGATAAAAAAAGACGCTAGAAAAACAGCAGAGGGGCCTGAAAAACAGCCATGAATAAGGAATAAAAAG